>NW_010425063.1:49617-68048 GCF_000710305.1 Buceros rhinoceros silvestris | reverse complement strand
CTTTCCCTATTTTAAGACAGACCAATTCCACACTCCCTCATTCATTCATGGAAACCAAGATGAGGAAGAGGAAGACAAGCCGACCCACAGTGCTGCGCACTCACTCTTCTGTGAACATGCTGAGAGTGAAATGAGACTGTGCTGGGCTGGAGGATGCTATTCCACACCATAACTTAGTTTGTAGTTGTTCATCCTGGACTAAACTGGCTGTTTCCAATTCATGAGTCTGCCAGGTGGCTCTATCTGTCTGGGCTACCTTATCATAAGATGACTGGGACAGTGACTGGCTTTGCTGTTGAGTCACTAAAGATGGGACAAACGAGAGCTGATCAGGATGGCAGCTTCACTGAAATGAGAACTGCAGGCTTGGATCAACAGCTACCAGCCAGCTGCCACAGCGTGCACGTATACTGCTAGTGATGAAAGGGGGAAGGAAGCCTGCGGCTGAAAGATGAGATTTTCTAAAGAGTATAATTCCTTTGGAAATAGTGTTTTTATAAGTTCTTGGATATCAAAATAATAATTTAACAAATTATTGTCTCATTATTTCACTGACAGGATTTAAATAATTTAAGAGCACATGCAGAGACAATAAGACACAAGTGCTGTACTTGTATACAACTGACCCTAAACTTCGTAGCTCCTTCAGAGTTTCATCACTCTCTAACAAATTACTGCAGAAGAAAAGTCCAGCATTTTCTGGTAAGTAGTGCACCAAAATAAGCTACAAAAATTACTTATTTGCCCTTTCAAGGTTCAGGAAGAAAGATGTTTACTAAGGGAGAGGGCAATTATATAGGTTTTAGAAAGATTATTATTATTAGTGTTGTTGTCACTGCTGCTATTATTATTCTTCTTATTATTATTTAGATTTTGCCCCCAAAGTAAGCCCCCTATCACATTTAGATGATTGTCCTACACTCCACTGGTTAGAAAAGTCTTCCTGCTTTGTATATTCAGAACAAGTTTCATGAGAAGTATCTCAGAAACATCTGCCTTCATTATAATTATATTTCTATTTCAGCTGCACCAAGCTATTTACAGATAAGCCTGTTCATAAAGAGCTTTATAATTAAGCAAACAGAAATATCTTTTTATAGGATGCAGATCTAGGGGTGATAATCACACACAAAATACACAGCAACAATTGCAAATAGAGTGTTTAATGCTAGTTATATAGTTAGTGATGTGCTCAATAAAGCCTGACATGTCTTTGTTCCCAAATGTAAGAAAATATGGTCTTTGCTACACAAATGTGTAAACTGCCTTTTTCATATACAAAAGGCCATATATTTCAGGGGATATTGCTTGAAAACCATCATGAAAACAAGGCCTCATGTCTCCAATGCAACATGATTACCAGGCTCTTGGGTGGAAAAAGGAAATGACAGCATATATGTGAATTTCAGAAGTGTGACATCTTCCTTATGTATGAGTTGTGACCTTACGCTTCCTCTGATAGTCACCGAAAAATTGAGAAGTGACATAGACAAGTATTGGCAGAGGGAAATAATATATTATTTAGCGAAATTACTGTCTAAGGTCTTTTCACGGTGTATGTGCTCCAGAAATCCAACGTTATCTCTTCTTAAGAACATCTTTATCACTTACTTCTCTCAAGATTGCAAACTGGCTCTTTTGCAGCACTTTCTTAGAATTTTTATAACCAATTGTAGCCCAACAACTGGGTTAGTAAACTGAACTGCTGTGATAGACCGTATCAAACCCAAGTGTGAGCAACATGCCAGAGAAAATGACATAAAGATTAAATTAAACTAAACATGACACCTCATTTTTCAAACCCAAGGTTTTGTTTGTAGGAATTTTTATGGTGGGGTTGTTTTTCTTCTTCACATTTAAATCAGCCAAAATAGATGTCTGAGAGTAGAGGGCAGGCCCCTAGATATAACCTTAAAAAAGAGCTATGAATACCAGTGATGTGAGTAGAATAACATCTTTGCGAAAATCTTTGCTAAAATCATGAGGAATCACTTTAATATATTCCAGGTAAACTAAATAGTCTAATTTGGTTTAGAAGTTGCTATTCATTTGTGTTATTTTTATACTATTGAACAGATTATAAATATTCTGGTGAGATATTCCTCAAAGGATTTGAAGGGGAAATATGTGGAATATTTCAGTATTTGTCAATACCCTTTAATATGAGTTCTTATAAGGGCTAGTCATGCTTTCTTCTTCAGGTTGATTTTACACGTTCAACACGGGTGCTTTGCCTCTCTGGATGACCTTTTCTTTGTCCATTGACTATACAGAGTGCCTCTGGAGGCAGAGCTTCAAGTGGGCAATGTAAATAATCTCTTCCATTCAACTGCACCACCTCTAAAGCGTTTTTTTCATTGCTACACCATGGATTTCAGAAAGCATTAAGTAGTTCTTACGATCGTGTTAGACAAACAATCTTAAACTCAATGATGGGACTAGAAAAGTGTTCTGATGCCTGATTTGTACTGCTTTTTAACTTGAAAGGGTCTCCTGGTAAACATCTAAAAATGACTTCATTACATTCCTTGAAACCAGGCTTGACAACTATTAAGCACTGGGTGAGATGCGATATTCCCTTCTTTTCCCCACCATGACAATCTGTATTTTATTGCCATTTCTCCTGCTCCTCCATTTGTGTCAACCCATTGCCTCTTGCCTTGTATTTCTATTGAACGCCTGTGAGAAAGATATCTTCCTATTCTTTCTGTGCAGTGAAGCATAATGGAGTCAAGAACTGTCAGTCTAATGTGCCACCACAATACAAATAACAAACAGGACAATATTTCTTAATGCACAGAACTGCACAGAGCAAGGCACTCAAATGGAGACATGTATTATGTAAAACAAGAATATTGTTTCTCTATTATCCTTTCACGTAGTAAACCCAAGCACATTCTTTCTGTATCAAATAGTTTCTGATTTGAATTATGAGGGAAAAAGAAATATGTCTCAGTGAGAATACAAGATGTGTGTACCCTACAATATGGACAGTAAAATCTCAGAAAAAATAAGGCCTTAAGGGATGAGTGCTATTAAAACCATATAGAGAACATATCTCAGATAAGACTGGGTGAGAACCACACAATGTCCTGATGACCAACACCATCAACCCCTGAAGCCTGGCTGAGTGTGTGACACATTTCGTTAAGATATGGGAACGCACGAAATTTGGCAGCCCTGAAATCTCAAGTCACACACACAAAAAACAGAAAACATCATTGCTGTTTGTTCCAGGTTCATTTCAGTTGTAGCTTCCTATCACTGTTGTCCCTGCCAGACATACCCCAAATGAACTGATATTTCTAAAACTAGAGCTGCATCTCATTAACTTTTCAGTCCGCGGCTAGTGAGGCTAAGAACATGGTACTAGGTTTTGTGCGAAATTCCCAACTGGATAAAGTGTGAAAAAAGAAATGTTAAAGAATTAAAATCTAACTTATTGATGATTAACTTATCGATTATCTCCTTCCCTCCCTCAATATGAAGTTGGAAGCAATGTAAATGCAGAACACGTGATTCTTGATACTCCCAGATAAAGATACTCCCAGAGGTGCTGGTTCTGAGTTAAGCACTCACTTTCTGGCTCACTCCCAGTTTGCTATCAACTCACGTTACTGCACTATTCCAGACCAAAATCCAACTCCACAGAAGAATGTCAAATGCTAGAAATGGGGGAAATGTAATGGAGCAGCTTTCTGTCAATTCCTTTTGATCGTGGCTGACAGTTGAATTTACATAACTGCTGATGAGTATGAATTGCTGATGACTACTGGATAGCCTTTGCAACTGAACAAGTAATACAGAAAAGCTAAAGATTTCACCATAACCACAAAGCTGCAAATTATGACCTTTCACCATTAAAGCTGAGCGTGTGGGAGATGCAAGTGTCAATACTGTAAGTTAATGCTGTCCCAGGGCCAGCAACATGGCGTGAGGTTTTAGGTGTTCTCATATTCTCATGTATAAAATCATCTGCTCTGTGTCGTCCTTATGATGTGGTCAGAGTCTTATTATAGAACGCTTTGATGCAATTCAGTGCAGGCTGGATGAAAGAATAACTTGTAGTAGACAAATATAAAGCCTCTTAACTAGGGTTGTGATGTGTTCTGTGTGGGATATGTTTCATCAGCATATTCATAGCATGCCTCTCTGACAGATCTGATTTTGATACTCAAGGTGTGAAAGTGTCAAGCTATCATCAAGTCCCATTTTCCCATGCATCAAGTTTCTCATGTTTATCAGGAGATGAAAGCCATAAAGCTCCTCAGAACGGGTATCTCCAACTGTGACTGCAAAAAGCAAAAGGATGAGAGTTGTAACTGCCTGTATCAGCCTTCTCCTCGGCCAAACAAGAGGTTTTCACTTCTTCATGCAAGAAGAACCTGGCAATGCAGTATTGCTCCCAATTTCTTGTCATCAGTATCAGAAGGAAAGAAATCCAGTCTTCCCACCTCTCCTGAAATGACAGGAAATCCTTATAACAGAAAAAAAGGCACAGAAAGAATTGGCCTGAACAATGCACATTAATAACAGACTATCATCCACATTATTAATGTGCCGCATGCGGTCTCCAACATCTGAACTGTGGGAATAACAGTAGTATTGCAAAAATAATAATTTTTATCATACCTAATTCATGGGAAGTTGTGAACACAGGTTTTAAACTATCCTCACCAGAAAAAAATGAGTTAATTAAGGCTTCAGCAACAGACTTGGAGAAGGTGAGAAGTAGAGAGAGTCAGAATTTGAGAGTGAAAGATAGCCAAGTGAAAATAACTCTTAAAACGAAATTTGGCTTATGAGCTGTCAAAACTATGTTGCCATTGGCTAAGAAAAAATGTGAGTTATCGAAATATGTTGCTCTCTATCTAAGGTAACTTAATTTAAAAAGCAAGAGAGAAGGAGGAAGAAAAGGACAGAAAGATGACAGTCTTGAAAAGGAAAGATGAACTCAGAAGCGAAGCCCATCAGGCTTCTGCACTACCTTTAAATCTAGGTCCTGAAAAGGCCGAGCACTCTGACCACGAGGTGAACAGTGGTCTGTCAAGACACAGCTTAAGATGAGAGGGACTAAACAAATAAGAACAGAGCTTATTCTTGTAATAAGAACTGACATTTTATTTACTTCTTATGAATGTCTTTCCAACATTTTACTTAAGAGCCTAACCCATTGTCTGGCTGGAATAAGCTTGTACTGCTTTCATTCTTAAGTTTGTTTGGTTTAATAGTCGTGTTCACTTGAAGCTGAAAAATAGGGTACATAATAATGAATGGTCACTGCAGGCAATATTCAGTTAAGCTGAGGTGGCCACTGAGTACAGTAGGGGGCAAGGGAATGATGCCTCTTTGGAGAAAATGTAACTTCTCTGACATTTGGAGTTCCAGGTTTTTGGAAGCGGCTATCAAACATCAGGGAGGCAATACGTCTGCTTCTGTTCAACCCATCTCACTCACAACAGTGCCCCAGCTCGCTTTTCTGGAAGTACCATAGTACGGGACCACAGTCAGTCCCCCACAACACTTGGTCTATGCCGTGGTCAGAAATCTGGAGAGACTGTTCTTTTTCCCCCATGGCCAGACAGATTCAGCCCCTAGCAAACTCTACGCAGGAGCAACTTATGAGTCAGGAGCAGCAACTCATGAGTCAGGAGCAGCAAAAACACTGGTGACATCAAGACAGAGCAAGCTGTAAGCTTAGAGGAAGAACAAGGAAGAAGTTGTGGCAAGCTGAACAAAACCTCTTTCCTGCACTGCATTAGCCAGTACCCTTTGTGAAAGAAATGATAAATAACAGCTGCATCTGTACTGTAGAAAATGAAATCCTATTTTATCTATATATATATTTGTTTTAAAAGAGCAGAAGGCTATTCAAAGCCGAGTCAATAGTGGCATTACTGGAACTCATTTGGAATGGACAATGTTTGGCCTATTGTGTTAAATTCCTGAGGGTTTGCCTATTTTTGTATCAGATTACAGCTTTATTAGGTACAACTGTTTTTACATTGCATTTTTGTGATTAATGATGCTAAAAGGATTTTGGCATTTCAAATGTTGTACACAAATCTAATGGGCAAAATCTTCTGTAAACTTCTTCTAAGCTCTTGGCAAACTTTCCTCGGGAGCAAATATTAACTCCAGATAGTGTTTATTAGCTTTTATAAAATAATCACTGTAATAGTGGCATGTAATTGCTAGAGGTAGGAGAACATCCAGGCCAAGAATTAATCAAGTTTGAGCTCCTTAATAGAAACAGGTCAGAAACTATTTATTTCTTGCCCAGTCTGTATTAAAAATAATATAATTTTCCTCTGATTTTATGTCATATTCCAAGAATGACTTCATACACAACATTCCCTGAATAAACTGTGTTCTTAACTAGAGATGGGTTTGAACAGCAAAGTTCAGCACCCACTGACAAAGCATGGAAGCATTTGGACTTTAAGCTTAAACTTGCACATTAAATTGGCTAGAGCAAGAAAAACATTTGGATCTGAATCCAACCCTACTGCCTTTTTAACCCGCTGCCCAAAGTCTGAAGGTTTCTGTAGGTAGGTTTCTATTTGAGGGTGTCCTGTCAGCTTCATACAAATATGAATTATCGTTCTTCAGAGATCAGAGTAATTATGCCGGATTCATTAAGCTTTTACTTATAATCAGTTATAAGTTATAGCTGATTTAAAAAAAAAAAATCACAGCAGGAGGAATACGACCATGACTCCTGTATATTGTATCTTTCAGGCATAAAAGTCTCTTCAACTGCCCTCTAGAAAGTCAGTGAAGCCTTCCTATTGAAGCACCGTGCGCCAGGTAATTCCTTGAACAGAAACAGTGCAGAAACTGTCTTTTGACAAGAGACATAAGGAATGGTTAAAGCACAAATACAGACGTATCTACATGTCATGAATACAGACATATCTGAGGTAACACCAGGTGAAAAAAAAAAAAAGAAAATGCCACTTTAAAAAAAGGACTTAGCCTAAGTTCAGCCCAGTATAAACACTGCTATATAGCCTCACAGTTTGGGATACTAAGGAAGATCTATTGCTTAGGGTTGATATTACCTCAGGCACCTCTGATTCCCACTCTATGTACACTGAAGCTGTTGGTCATGCATTTTTCTTTGAAGTTAGAGCCATAGAGTAGGATGCATATCAGAAGATGTGATCCCTCAGGCATATCAAGCTACATCAAGGCATCCAAGTACAGCTTCAGCACAGCAGGTGAGTTCTACTCATTAGCTCAACTGTCATCTCTGCAAAATCAAACATGCCATGGACCTTTCTCTAGCACCAAGGGCAACAAACCTGGAATGGTCTGTGTTCATATTCAGCTGCCTTACCCCTCAAAGCAAGGTGGTTGCATCCAAGATGCTCGCCAGGTAAAGTCAATAACCCATTCCTATCTGGAAATTTTCTGAGAGTGCCAGTTATCTCTGGAAATTACCATGCCTGTGACCAACCTAACAATTTGACAGCATGGATAACAGTTCTGGTACCTGGTTTTGTACTCTGAAGCTGTTTAATTTGCTAGGAAACAGAGACAAAAAAAGCTTCATGTATAATACATTACAGGGGATTTTTTGATAATTCTGTTCTGGGAAACAAAGACATCTTTAGTTATAGGTCAGTGCTCGAATCTGCAGTTTTTCTTTTTGCAAGAAAAGTGAGAGGTTTGCCATGGAAGTTTTAAGGCAAGAGTCTCATCACCAACAGCATGAAGCGCCCTGCCTAGATAAGCAGGAATCAAAAGCATAATACCCAGACTGTGGAGATCCATCCATTCTCTAGGGCTAGAATTCATATTTCTATTCAAAAGAGCTCACAGATGCTCACAGAAGCTAGTTGACTCTCTTTTTATAATCTGTTGAACATCAGCCATCAATTATATTTAATTTATATAAACGTATCTGCACAAAATCTTAGGAGATTCTAATTCAAATAAAACCCTTAAGTATAAGCTTTTAAGCTCTTTTATTTTAAAATCATAAGATTTGCCTTTATATTTGGCCTGATAAAATCCAAGTTATTTCAATGTTGTTGTTTCCCTAACCCTAGCTTTCCAGTGCATACTTTGAAATCGCAACAGTGTAGAGAGGAACACTGTAAATGGACAATGACTCACAGTTCTTATGCTTTACACCATGGAAAGCAGTGTTTCCCCTTTCTCTGTACTGAAGCTCACTTAGAAAACCTGCCATTTCAGTGCCTCATGGGGCTCCCCAGTGCCACAGGTATCAGAGGCTTCTATTTATCTAAATCACTTCTGCTATCAGCTGTGGAAAAGGTAGTATTAAAACTAAATATGTAAGCCTGTCCAGACCTGGATCGCATCCAGCTCAATGCAGACCCAAGCAGGTGTCTCTGAATGCTGACCTCTTGGGCTCCAAGGGAATACACAGTAGAAAATCCTGTGTTGACCCTGTCTGAAACAAGCACAATCTGCAGACTAGTTGATTTGCATGGGCTGTATATCTAATGATTGCCCTGCAGGATACATCTCACTGGATAAAATACAGTGATACTTTGATAATCTTTTATATTGGAGAATGGCTTTGGAAGACTAAACATGGGCACTTATCTGCTACTGAAAAACATATTCAAGAACCTACCACTTATGCAGGAAGAGGAAAAGAGTGGAATAATTCCCAGGAGCTATTCTTGTCTGATTCATGAAAATACATATCTTTGTCCTTTTATGTTGATTCAAAATCCTGATACAAAACTCAATGCAATTTCCACAGATTGTTGCAGAATCTATTGGTTCACATTTACAACTGAGTTTCCCCCCAGCCAGAACTGTGGATTTACAAAACCAAGCTGACTTCTCTGCTGGAAATGAAATTTCATCCAAGTTGAGATTAAACTAGTCTTGGTTGGGAGTTCTAGTGCAAGCAAATTTTTTTATAGAGACCCTATAGCTAGAATAAGGAAAGACAGCAAAACTCTCAAAGCTAAATGGCATTTACAGAAGTTCAGAATAACTCAATTGTTTTCAGTGTTCTGCAGAAAATCTTTAACAGACCTTTGAAGAAATAAAAGGAGTTTTTTTAGTCCTCTTCACAAATAGTAGTCTGACCACAATTTCAGCTTCAGTAAAGAGTTTACCTTCATGTAAGAATCTCCACAAGAGAAATGAAAAATGCAGGAGAAAAGGGCCCTTCTCTGTGAAACTGGCCAGCAGAGTGAGTCGGCCGTTTCAAGCAAATGGCAGCATGTGACAGAGATCCTGAGTTCTCACTTTGCCACATTCATATTCAAAATTATAGTCCTAGTGAGAATGAATGCCATAGATTTTTATTGCTATGCAATTTTATATTACGTATATAAAAACACTGTGCTCAATGCACAGTTGACTAAAGATAAAATTCCTCCCTAGAAAATCCATATAATCTTGTGTTCAACAGGACATGACAGATGTCATTCATGAATAAAAAAGAGAGGAGAAATGCAGAGAAAGGGTGAAGGAGACAATAATAACATGAGGTGTTTAAACTTGAACAGACATTAACCAAAAATTACAGGTTTCATCCACTTCTGGTCACCTCTTGTAGGCTTGTGGAAAAAACAGCTTTTAGCATGAAAGTACACATCTCAGAGACCCTCCAGGACTCCCGTTCTTGGCAGGCCCCGGCTGCCCCGTGCCCAGGTCTCTGATGTCGTGAGGTAGAGCAGCGACTCTTTCACGGGCACCCCCTTGCCGTGGGGAAGGAGCTTGGGTGCCCTTGTGAGGCTGAGAGCTGTGCTGGTGGTGGCATGTGCCTCCGGTGGGGTCTCCCAGGCCAGACAGGTCTCGGCTGAAGGGTCAGACAAAGTGTGTCCATGGGCAGGATGGGCTCACTAGCCTTCGGGCAGCCATCCTAGGAGAAGGACAACTCTGACTCCAAACCCAGGCAGATGGAGCTCGTTTAGCCTTGTAAGGCATCCATCATCTAAGAGAAGGATACTCTAACCAAACCTACGACCCGAGGACTTTGCTGTCACCGTCCAAGCTCGCTAGGCCCTGGCAGATGAACCTCAGGTGTAAAGGGCGGGTCCAGCTCCGTGCACGCTGGGGCCTCACCTAACAAATCCACCGCGCAGGATCGAAGGGTGCACTCGCAGCTTGCAGTGAGCGTGGGAAAAGCCCTTCCCAGATCTTTGTTCGCGAAGCCAAGCCATGACAATGATGACACATCTCAGAAGTAAACATGGCTTTCTGGCTGGGACAGGCTGCACAGAAGCAGCACAGAAATGTCACCCAGAAATACATGACAAGAACAAAGTTGATTCACGTGTAAAGACATGATCCACGGGGAAGGAGAAGCCTCTTTTCACTCTGCGACCATACCTGAGGCTGTTCTGGGGGGATCCTAGAAAACAGCTATACCCACTGGCATATGTACCTCTGCATCTTCACCACCAGCAGTAAATTACCATAAGAAAAAAAGTGTCAACTTGATTTCCAGGCCCTAAGGAATCTGATCTGGACTTGCTGAGGCACAGTAAGATTCTTCAGCATGATGTGCAGAGTATCACGCCAAGCAGACTTGCACACTGAGGTGCACACGCACACAAAGCCACACTTAAAGGATTGTGCTGGTTCACTATTAATGGTCGGGGTGCACTTTCATGTGTCACCATTGCAGCAGTGGTGTCAGATACATGTGTTTCAGGCATACAGCAAAGCACAGGATGAAAGTCTAGCTATAATTTTATGATCACTCATCCAGTAGTGTATTGTTATGCCAGTGTGACACTTAACTCCCGTCAGCAAATGCTGTTTACGAAATCTTTTTCTAAATGTGTATTATCCACTGAACATTTTACTGATGATTAAGAATCAAAGTCCTTGCCACAAAAGGTTCATAATCTAAATGAAAAATACAGGCTTGAGATAGATTAGGTGAGGTAAGAAGTAAGGCAGTAGGCAAAAAAATTCAGCACACAGTTCTTCATGTTCGACACTTTTTAAAGAATGATAAAAATCAAGATTTCCTAAGGAAAAAGAGAGAAAAATCCTCTTTATGAAAGCCACAATAGGAAAGCATTTTGGAATGTTCCACATTTTTCAGTTATGTTCTTTTTGCGTCTTTTTAATCCACTTTTTGCAGAGCTTTCAGACTGTGACTGAACTGAAACCAGCCAATCTCTCTTTCTGGTTCGTGTATATTAGCTCAGTGCTGTTAGGTTTGTTTCTCCAAAACAGCAGGGTGCTGGGATTTTTTAAAGGTTTCCACAGAAATTAAGAGGAGAGGGATATAATACCTTCAACTCAAATTTATTTCTTTTAATTCCTTTTATATGCACTTGGGGCCTAAATAACTCAAGAGTAATTACTGAAAAGTAGCCTATTGTGTGACTTGCACCCCTTTGTGAGCAACTATTGCCTTAACTCCAGATGCAGAGCATTTTGTAACGTGACTGCACTCCGTATTCCCTTCATGGAGTGTACAGACAAGCAGTGGATGTACTTTTCACTTGCATGCCAGAACAGCTAACCGTATGTGTACGGTTGTGTATGTGTGTGGTACATATGTAAGGGTCAGTGATCAATTGCTGCTGCTAGAAGTTAGTACAAATCTGGAGACAGACATAACACCTCACAACTGTCTCTCCAAATACTAGTGGCCTCTAAGCCTACCCCATAACAGATTAAAGTTACTCCTGATAACACAGTGTAGTCCTTAATAATTTGACTAATAAGTGTCAACCTCTGGAAATGTGGTCTTGAATAACAACAGTAATGACAAGCAAGAAATTTTAAGCATTCATTCAAGTTGCTGGTCTCTGTCCAGATTGTTACCACTCATAATGTGGCTTGAAAACTTTAATACACACATTCGTTTGAACAGAGTTTACTTTGTGCAGGGCAAACAAGGCATCTCACACTAAAAAATTCCATCGGTGGCACAGTATACAGTCATATCATTATTACAGGTCTCCAGGACCTGAAATACAAATGAATGTGCAAGAGTTATCAGAAAGAAAGGGCAGAAATGCAGAAAATCTGGAATCCCCTCGACACACTTCACTGAGCTATATAACTACTTCTTTCCTTTCCTCATTTTTCCTCTCCATTACAAACATCTGGGAAAAAAAATGAATAAGGTGTGTGGGGAAAGGAGTCATGTTTGAAACTTCTTTTCTTTGCTTCAATAAGCTGGAAATCTCAGGATCTCTAATAGCTGAGGTTTTCTCCTCCTCGGTCCACAGAAACAGGGCTGGACTTTTTCTTCATTAGCATGAAGATTTTTATTTTTTCGTACAGCGAATTACACTTCTTTCTCTCTTCTTTCTTCTTCGAACAGAAGATTTTTGTTAGGAAATTAGATTTTAGGCAAAAGCATTAAATCAGTACTATTCCAGGGATGTTTTATGTTTAGATTGCCTATGTATTCATTAAGAAAATGTAATTCTGAATCTACATTGCATTGTGTAATGTAGATGGACACACATTTGGCTGAACACTCATACACTGTAATGTAGCTTTGGAATTATATTTTCTTAATGAATACATTCAAATATATATACAAAAGACATCAGTACCAATCAAAAAACAGCAAATGATAGAAAAAAAAACCCCTTAATTCATCCCCTTTGGGAATATACATCACAAGACAGTACAAGATGGTATAACTGTACAACCTCCCATTTTTGCATAGGACCTTGACTCAATCTTCTCATTCTTCTTGCCTTCTTCACTCTTCATATGATGGCACAAAGCCATGTAACGAGTATAGGATTATTAATTTCCTTCCAAGCATTACGTCCAGCTTGTGACCACAGTAACTGAATTATTCTCAAACATGAGCAAATATTTCTGCCTGACATCTCTAGAATATTAGCTGCTAATATTATTTTTATTAATTTACAAATCAGGAATAAAGCTAAAATTTTCTATTTAGAAGAGTTTGCCAACTGAAGATCCTAGTTTGAGACATCTAGAACCAGAGGTCTCAGAATAATTGATGAGTTAGATATCTTCATGTATTCAAACACAGCAACAATTAATATTAGTTGTATCTGTTAGCAGTTGTCGTTCCTGTAAATCTTTAACAGCATCCTATGTTAAGCTCCCTATAAATAAGAAAGGCACAGTTAGTGGCTGAGATTAAAACTGTAAGTTTAAATAATGTTTGCTTAGTCACAAAAGAACTCTGTGGAGAACTGTAATCACAGAGTAAGGTTGCATGGCATTGCACCTCTTGAGTCAGAAAGCAGTTGATCTTTCATGCAACTCCCCAGCTCTTTGTCTGTGCACACTAATAATGTCCTTCAGAGAATGGTCTTTAACAAACACCCTTCAAGCAAGTGCATACCCTGTTTGATGCACTGAATAAAACAGTAAGTCTGAAGCAAAAATGAAAAAAAATATTACACACTTGTTTAAATAAAGAGCAGAGGTGACAGTTTTTTTAAATAAAAGATAAAACTACTCTTTAATTAAAACATGGTTTATGATACAATATCAATTTTGGGAAAAAAAGCAACTGGCACAGAGGCATGTTTCAATTGTGAATATATTTTCTATAATATTCTGGGGTATTTTTGAACATCAGAACTAGAATTGCTATTTGAATATTTGCAACTTTGTAAGAGACGCAAAACTGGTTTCCAGTCAGCTAGCTGTGTTACAGGCTGTCATAATTAACGTATGGAAAGAGACCAAATTAAAGTTACATAGATAAACTTTAAAATAGTATTTTCTTCCTATTCAGACCTTCTATTCATGACGCTAAAACTCTTCCTCTCTCTCCTATGTCCCACAGGTAAAATAACAACCACATGGCACTACACTGGTTATGATGCGGTCTTTGGCAAATTCACAGCAACAACTTTATTCATTGAGCCAAACAGGTAAACAAGTAAATAATTATTTTCTATATAAATGTTATACACATTTGACAAGGACATTGCAGAGCAAAGGAAATATATAGTTCAGGAAGACAGAGCTAGGATCAAACTTTTCTCTCTCATAGACCCATAGAATAATTTAGGTTGGAAAAGACCTTTAAGTTCATTGGGTCCAACTGTAAACCTAACACTGCCAAGTCACCACAAACCATGTCCCTAAGTATCTCCACTCTTGCTCTGTCCAGCCACTCAGCCCTGGGTCATTCTTGCAATATTCTACCTGCAGTTCCTACAACAGAACAAACCAGTGCCTGAACTGGAACCAGGGCTCTAGTTCTCTCCTCAGCTACTCTTCTGAGGGAAAGAAAGGCATCTGGACATGCGTGCCATTTCCTATGTGCTGAATTTGATATCCATTTAGAGAAAACTCATATATCTCTGGCTGATGTGTATTAGTCCACATTCACTTGGAGTGAGTATGTCTGCATTACATCATTCTTTAAGAAGAAAGGCCATTGGTGTCTCACTGTGATAATGACGTTTCCCATTTCTAAGCCCTAGTGACTCAGAGTTTTATACACCAGCTTTCTAATGAGTAAGAATTAAGAAGTTGGGGCAGTCTGGGAATATTCTAGCTTACATATTTACTTCCATGCATGCATGAACACTGAAAGAGTAGAGGCTGAATTGAATACACGTACTGTACATCTCTTCTTTCGGAGTTCTTTGTCCAACACCAAAGCATGGCTGGCAGCAAGCAACTTTGAAAACCTTAGGGTGTCACAGCAGTCTAGAGCAAATACCTGTTTCACTCCTACAAGTCCCTCTAATAAAGTATTGTACTTTATGTATTTCTTCTTGAGACTGAACATTTGCTCAAACACAGAAAAACAACTTGGCAGATTATGTGTAATAGCACCACCTAGCGATTTCCTGCAAGAACCACCTGCTATTCCAGCACTGGTATTAGAAAATTAAAAATATTTCAGACAGAAGCACTTTAAAATACTTACATAGTGACACTAATCTGTATAATCCATTGTACATCTTAAATTATTTTTTGTACATTTTAAATTGTTTCAAAAATAATTATTCTTAGAATAATGTGTTCTTTCAATGATTCATGAGCACACTCACAGGACATGCAGAAATTTTTGAAACAGAACTGAAAGCACTAGAAAGATGGTTAACCATTTAAATGGAAGATTAAATTTTTTTTAATCACTTGAAAATATACCATCATTTTTAAAATTAATTAATCGCAGCAACAAGAGTGATTTTACTGAAAAATAGACATATGTCTTAAGAGAAATTTGGCCTGCTTCTGATCAAAGAAGTATTTTCAATGCTGAAGCCAATCGGAAACATTCATTAACCAAACTAAGTTAAAAAAATGCACATATATGTATGTATGTGTGTGTAAACATATCCCCATATATCCATATTTCCATGTACATGCATATGTAAGTGTAGATTGACTTTAGAGGAAATCAGGCCCTCTAAAAATGCTGTGATGATGATGATGGTGTAATTGGCTCCTTTACTTCTCAAAGTTATGCGTATGTCACAATGTGCTGAAAAGCATAAAAAATAATTACGGTTATCCTTTTAAAAAATGGAAATTCCTAAACCCTGCTTCCCCTTGGCAGCAGTTCTAACCTTCATCAGAGATAAATCAATCTGCAGCAGTGGCAGGCAGATATTTAAGGCCAGCGGATGGGGCCAGAGCCATGGTAAGTGCAGGACTGTAGCTGTCACATCCCCAGTCACTGCATTTCCGTGCTCATGACTGAGTCACCCACACTATCTTGTGAGCGCGGCTGTCATTAGTTTGACTTTTTGTCCCTATATCTCTGTTTGGCATCTTCCTGTACATAGATCTCAATTATTCCCCCTGCATTCGTGCATTATTTCTAATGTTTGGGGTTTGGTTTGTTGTAACTTAAAGTGCATATGATTGTTTTTCTTCCCTGACTGGATAACCTCTCTTCGGTAAGACCTAAGACATAGTCACATCTTGCCATCAAGCCAGCACAAATTTGCCTGAGCTAATACTGCTGTAAGCTGAAATTTCCTTCAGTGCAGCACAGCACTGTGAAAGGAACCATGCTTGATCTGAAAGAAGCAAAACAGATTCTGTACCACACCAGCTGGCATATGTGCTAATGCCAGACGAACACAGTGCTGCCTTTGCTGCACTACAAGCAATCATGAAGCTAGCCTGGGTCCTGCTGCTTCAACCCCATCTACACCGTGGTCTGCTTGAGAGTGTGAGCTTATAGTATTGGACAGTGAAATCTTCTCCACCCAGTTGTTTTCTTTGAGAAAAAGAAAAATCATCATCACTATTGCAATTTCCATCTCTTTCTGTGACATCTACAGGAGGAGGTCAGCCTGGCTGCCAGTCAGTGGTGGCTGTGTGACACCACTGTTGCTCTTCACCCTACAGCTGAGCACCACAGGGACCGGAGTGGTCCCAGGGCAGTGACTGCTCATGCTGCAGTACCCATAGGGGACTATAAGAGCTACATGGGCAATAAGAGCAAAGAACGAACTGCAAGGCACTCAGTTTCCTCTGTGACCATGGGACTTCACACTTGGACACAGGAGACAAAGTGTGTATGGAAAGACATGTGGGTTCCTACCCTTTGCCAACACATGGCTTTTTGATTGTTCTGCTTCAGGTAACTCACCTGCCCTTACTTCCTTTGGGAACATTAATATACCTTGATCTATGGATAGACTGTACTAAATGCATTTTAATACTCTAGAGTATACAGAAATCTTAAATGAGGATCTGTGGTTTTCTACTATTTTTCTGTGGCATCTCTCTCACATTCTGTTGTCATCTATGTTTTCTATGCTCTGTTTTTACAACTCATTTTCACCTTCCCACATGAAGGATATCTCTGGCAGGGGACATTTATATCGTAAGTAAGTAACCTAAACATTTCAGTTTGTGCTTACTACACTGAAATTGTCAGTAGTATTAGAACAATGGGGAAATGCAAAACCCTGTGTGGCCTTGCAAACACAGGACCTGCCATCTCTTAAACTCCCCACGTACACTCCATGTTCTCCACGTTCCCATTTGCCCATAAAACTTGAACCTCTATTTCGTTCCTCAGAACAAACTTGAAATGCAAATGAAGGGCTAGAGAGGGATGAGGTCTATCTGCACATGATTCAGTGGTGGAGTCAAGGAAGAGAACTGCCATATTTTAAGATACGAGAGAAGCAAAAAAGTTGATAAGTCTTGCCACCTGTTTTGATCAGGGAACCAACTTGAACACTCCTCCCCCTGAGTCAACACAAGGGCTCAGCTCTGAGTTAGAAGCCATTCTTCCAGGGGGCATCAGTCGAAATATCTTCTGTAAGATAGAGTTCAATATATACACACACACAAACCCATACATATTCAAATTGTAAATACGTATAAATCTTAGTCCAGGATCAACTTGCTTGGAGACCACCTTTCTACATATGTCCCAGTGTAACCCATTTCCTCCTAACTCCAGCGATGGACAGGTACTGGCATGGACTGAAGAAGCAAACACGTTGCAATATGAAATTGCCTTGGAGTATGAGGAGATTCTCTTAAAGGTTCCTGCTTGCACTAGAAAAGACAAATGCAGCTCCTTGTTTGCCCTGTTTGGATAACTTTTTCTGTTTGAAACTATAAAATCATCCTCTTGTTCTAGCCAGATTATTGCAATGTTTGGATAGGTAATTCCTGCATTTGTACAGAATTTGTAAATTCTTTTATGATATTTAGATTCAAAAGTCCACGATAAGTAGTTACTATTAAGGTATACAGAGAAAATACTACATTTAATCCTAGCTCAGTCAGTCCTCATGTCATTAATATTAATTTACACTGCAGTTCCTTCATCGTGGATTTTCCATATATTTTACTATGCTGAACAATATTTTCTTAATACTTGCTGAAGCAGTTACCAATCCAAAACCATAGTTTACATACCACTATGCTATCTTCCAAATCAGAGTTTGGAAGAAAATTGTAAAGTGAAATGACAATTAATCTGAATCTGAGTAAAAAAGATCTAGAAAATAAAGAATTGTTGGAACAGATATTAGAATTTTCCATGGCAAATTATCACCACTAACCGGCTGTCTGGGAAACACTCCAACCTGATGTTGGGTTCCCTTTGATAATGTGGTGTTTCTAAGCAACACTTCTAGTCAGCCCATGTGTACGAGTGGTCAGCCACCACTCCACAACTTCAAAACACGAATTTCTTTTGTTAGATGCAGATCCAACTCTGTTTGGTTTCCATATGAAAAATACTGCAGGCTTTTTATGATACAGGGTGGGTTTTTTTTTAAAAAAAAAAAAAAGAAGCAGTGCTAAATACTGTAACACATTTCAACACATATAGCAGTGTGTTTAATTTATTCAATACTACAATAATGAACCCCCTTTTTATTCTTAAGCTAAACAGATGGGTATTCAGGTAGCATGTGTTAAAGTTGCCAGAGAATTTATGTTCTAATTCCTTTCACACAAGCAGCCGAAGGCACTTCTTACATAAGAATGACAGTGATAACAATTAGCTGGTCTCTTCAGTCAATATG
>NW_010425063.1:36334-49454 GCF_000710305.1 Buceros rhinoceros silvestris | reverse complement strand
TGAACTAGAATTTCCAAAGTTCATTCCTTCCAAACCTTTTATGTGAAAAAGATGTGAATTCCAGTCCTTCAGAGTCCATGGACTGCCTCTCCAGATTGCATCTACGCTTTTCAAATGGTCAAGAGCAAGGCGTCTATAATGATTAGATAATTCATAATTTAATTTGGAAATTAAATTTCCTGCCTCACCCAAAAATAATTTTAGTTTGATATATAGGGCTTCGTATCACTATAAATGAAGAACAGGCATGTTCCTGTGAGGAAGCAATAATCAGTTCTGCCACAGACAGGATCTCTCATACTGATGGTAGAAGGGAACTGGACCTGTTCGTGGCTGGTGGACATTGAGCTAGACAGAGTCCTGCAGACTGCTAGCAAGGATGGGGATACGGTGGAGCCATGAAGTTAAGCACCATTTTCTGCAGGTGTGCTTGCATCTCGAAGAGACTGACTTCAGATCGCTGGCAAGGACAGTTGCATTCCACACTCAGGCAGAAAATATTTTAGATTTCTATAAAATCAACCCATCAAAATGAATATATTTTATCAACTCAGATCTGGAATATATGCATCCTACCGGTGCTAATTATAACGAGACATATGGTGAAACAGCATTTCAGATTGAGACAGTTTAGGGAATTTCTCTACCTATGATTTCTTCTTGACACTGGAATCTTTCTTATGGACATCTGTCAGGGTGCATGTTCCAGTAGGAATGTGGCACAGTCGTCTCCTTCTGATCCTTTGCTTCCATATTGACATAAAACCCACAGTAGGTGACAGAAAAGTTGCTTGCACCTGGCTCACAGCTAAAAATAGTGAGCCATTAAACTTTGATGATCCTCAGTTAAAATGATGCACACTTGGATAAAAGATGGCAACTATCCAGAGCAAACGGTTATTTCAAGTCTGATTCCCAGGAAAGATGGTAATTGAACCATAGACTAGTTACCAAGAAACAGATCATCTGATACATCTTATCTAAAGATCACCTGAGGTGTAGGAAAGGGCCTTACAGAAGTTGTCAGAAGGGAACAGAAGAGAGAAAGAGGGAGCAGACAGGACAGAGAAAAACTCAGTGGTTCAGAACTGAAACCGGGAAATGTCATGGACAACCCAGAAAACTCTGACCCAAGGACAGAAACAATCCGAGGTAAAAATGGAACTGAAGCAGGATGAATGTGGAAATGTTTTGTTCACAGATGTACTTCTAACACTAGCTGAAGGAAGACGGGATGGATTTTTCCATCCATCTGTTTGCCTCAGGTATCCCGTATCTTTGAGAAAAGGAACTACAAGTTTATGTTCCATAATGTGGAGTTCTGGGTAAAGGTATGTGCAGGGAAGTAGGGGAGGAGACGGTGGGCTGTAGGAGTCTTGCTTTTCTGAAACAATAGTAGATAAAAAATGTATCAAAGAAGGCTGCCAGATAGAGATGCTAAAACTTCCTGAGACGTAAGAAAGCTTAAAACATTTGGATATCTTGTAATATTACCCAAACACAGCAGTTTGGAGTGTACAAAGAGAACTGTTTTATCAACGCTGTGACACACACAGTCCTAGAAAAATTAATTCATCTAGCCTGCAGCTATGTGTTCCTTGCTTAGCACACTGGCTTCTCTTGTTATAGTCATGAGAGCAATTCTGTCACACACTCTCCGTTTCACAACAGGCAGTCTTCACACAGGCCTGAATTTTGGCTGCCTGTGTGGATCATGCCAAGGTACAATACACAAAGGTGCCTTTCTGACCTTCTCTAAAGCATCCGTCAGGGACTTGAGCAGTCTGTGGACACCCTGCGTGCAGCAGGAAAACTGTCTAGTTCATCTTTTGGCATTTTGTGGCCACATGGAAACATGACCAGATGGATCAGGGGTGCAGACGCCATCCCTCCCTCAGTGTGGCTGCAGGCATTGGGGACACCTCTACCCTAGCATTAGTGGAACAGCATTTTATGCCTTTCTCATTGGTGCTGGCTGAGGTACTTTCCCCCAATATCCCTGAGGTTCCCTGTATCTTCAAGGAAAAAACCAGTCTCCTCTGGAGACTGACTCAGACCCCTGAAGATCTCCCTCATGCAGTCAAGGCGCAGCATTCAGCATGAGCAGAACTTAGGTGATGTAGCTCATAAAACAGAAACATTATTTAAATCCCTGAAATTAAAAAAAATTATATCCAGTGGGAAAGACTACAAATACAGCCCCTTCAAAACACAGGCGGAGCTTAAGCAATAAAACTCATGAAAGAAATTTATCTGTAGAAAATGATGAATTCACAGTTAAACATAGAGCTGAATGAAGAATTCCCAGCAAAAACATTAACTTATGTAAACTAATCTTTAACTTTTCTTTTTTAAACTGCTGCTGAGTTCCATGAGTTGTGGGCGTTGCCCACAAATGTTTGTCATCAAGTGCAAAGAGATCTGTGTGACAGGGAGCTCCTGTGATTGACCTTGAGAACAATAGCACAAAGGTCAAACCAAAGGTCCATCTAGCACAGTGTCTTTAAATAGGAGCAAAAAGTAGATGGTTAAAGAAAGAGTAAGTGCTGGGAAAACAATAGGATATTTTGTCTACTGTATTGTTGCAGTTTCTAGTGCTATGTAGGTAAGTGACTTCATAAGCCATATGTTGTAACTTTGTGGTTAGTATTGCTTGATTGATTTTCTGCTCATGATTTTAACTGGTCACTACATCCATGGTTCAGATGTGGGCTCATTTCATTTCCTTCTCTCATGAGCATTTCCATGCTTTCTACCATGCAGGCCACTACACTTGAAGTAGCTTTTACCTATTGCTTCATTTGATTTTCCCCATCTTAAAACTCAGCATTGCTCCAGAAAACCTCTGGGAAGGTATTAATGAAAAGATTAATGAATCTATCTTTCAAATTGTCTGTGTGCTCTAAAGCTTGCTCCAAAATCCCATTGCTGACTAAGCAAAAGACAATATTGATTTGAGTCAGATACCACTACTTCCAATATAATTTTGTTTTGAGAGATGCCAGAAAGTCTCAGGACACTTAAAAACTCAAGTGTCATATAAACTGGGATTGAACATTAGATCCTATATCTATCCTATGTCAAATATAGGATATTTGTTCCCTGATTTAATGAAAGTAATAATGTTTTCATTGCAAATACAAACAGTTTTGTATGAATTTGACAATGACATTTGGAATTATTATTACACGATGTACATAAAAATATTTTTGCCAGTTAACATGCTTGGTGAATATTTACAAAAATCCAGTACATAATCAGAACAGAGTTTAGTGTTATAGAACCAATAAACATTACAGTCCCTTTTGACAACCTTCATCATTCTCACCAGTCCGTGATTACGCCACTGAATACTGTGTGAAGAGTAGCTGTATCATTGAAGGTCTAAGAAGTCATTCAGACCTCTTTGAGTGTTTGAAAAACTTGTCTCCTGTCATTGAATCTGCAAATACGAAATCAAGAGATCAGCTTGCTATACCATGAATGGCACCCAAATTTGAAATTCACCAGATGAATCAGAGTCTTAAAAGACAACTCTTTCCTGTCTTTGGAAATGGGGTGGAAAGGATAAACAATCCCTATCACAACTGATCAGCCTGGCAGGACTGCCATTTGTCATTCCCCTTTTTCATTTTCTCCAACATTTCGTCAGATACCATAGGATGAAGCTGCGTTTAAGCACTTGCAAGCTTTTTCTGTTGGTTTCCATAGTTCCCTTTAAGCTTTCTTTAAGATGGACTGCACACATTGATTATCCTTCTCTGCTCACTTCAGTCTCCATCATGACTTTTTCCTTCCTCTCTCCAGGACCAGGTAAGATGTAACCCCTTCAGCGGCTCTTCATAGTCTGCTCTGGTGAGCTTCTTGAGAAGACCAGTAGGACAGCTAGTCTACCTTCTGCTTTTCCATTCTTCCAGTGAGAAGCCTGCAGGCAAATCTTCCTCTACGCTCCTGCCCCAAGCCTTTTCCTGCACTTAACTGTCCTGTTCTGCTGTTCTCCCTAGTCTAGCTTTAAAGGGTTCATTCCTCCTCCTCTCTTTCATATCCTGCTCTCCCAGCTCTTCAGCTTTTTTCAAATTATCTTCTGATGTCCCCTCACCAGTTACCTGACTTCTGGAAAGGACCTCTGCAAGCTTGTGACCCCTCCTGCCCCTCTTTTTCCACTTAGTATATTCAAACCTTCCTAATCAGTTCCAGTTGAGGTGCAAATGCTCAACCACAGGAAATTGCACTTTGGTTTATTTGGCATCCCTCTGGCAAACACTCCCCTACTTCACAGGATTGTACAGGGTGAGTCCTTCCAAGATCAGAACACTTTCCAAAGTCTTGGTTTGATTACACAGATATTTCATGGTGCAGAATCAAATTTTATTCCTAAAATGTTCCTCTTCTTTTAGAAATCAAGACATACTTTATTTGAAACTTTCACCTTGGTGATAAAGAGATGTGTCCTAAACACCTTGTAAGAGATATTTGGAGCTCCTTACTTGCATGGAGACAATTAGAGCATGAGTAAATAGGGCTTAGCACCTTCGGGCTCTCTTTGCAGTGATGAGGTGCTATGGGCCCTGACGGTACCTTTGCAAACTGCATTGCTTTTCCTTCATGGCTTTTTTTTTTTTAAATAATTCCATTGCAGGCTTGTCCCTTCAACATTCTTAGCATTAAGCACATAAAGAGTTTAACTGATGTGAAGGAAATTGCCTACATGCCTGCACATGTGATTAAAAGCTTTGGTGGATCAGGCCAGAGTGCCGAACACATTGTTGAATCAAGCAATGAGTGTGTATATAAACAAGATCTTTACAAACTGACACAAACATAGTGCTTGCGTTCCTTTAAGGATCTCATAACCCAGTTCAGCCCTGACCTAAATGCATTGGTTTTAGCAGGAGGAAAAGGTTAGCAATTAATTTAGCCTTACTTCTTTTTCACGTAAAGACAAGCTGCTTAGGTAAAAGTCTGTGGTTCTAACTTTATTAGTTACAGACATGTTTTCACCAGTTGCTATACAATCTTATGTGATCATTTACAGTATTGACAATATGCGAAAACTTAAAAAACATTTGGACTTCTATTTTCACCAATCCCCTTTACGAAGGATGTTACTTGTGTTATTGGCCAGTGGAGGCCAACTAAAAACATCGGAACATTATCCCACCCTGCCCCTGCAAGTAATGCACTCTTTTCCGGTCTGTAGAATGTTGGTGTTTTGTGGTTTGCTGGGAGGGAGATAGCAACTAGCTGTGCCTGCTCCCACTGAACATGCTGTCAGGGTTGACAGTTTGCATCAGAGATTGCAGTGCCAGTCCTCCTGCAGGCATTAGAGTAGAGTTAGGGGAGCTACCATTATTTACATTATTTTATTTTACCATCAGGACTGCACCACTGTAAGTAATCTCCAACTTGTATAGCTCCAGTAATAGTGGGCCTGTTAGCCACAACTCTATCACCAGCACAAGTAACAGTGATGCTTTTATAACATCAAAAGTAAACAGGGATTTACACATGCTATTTTGGTCTTGATTCTGTTCCAGGTTTTTTAGCAGTTTAATTATTTTTAATAGCTCCCATAAATTTTCTTTCTTTCCTCCTACTTCTTTATTGAAACACATCCCAAACCATCTTAAATGGGGTTAAACTAGTCCTCCCAAAAGCCTCCCAGTAGAATTGCTAAAGGTTTAATATCATGCTTAAACCAGTCATTTATTTTGCACTTTGAGAAGACAGAGCTTCCATTGATTGCAATAAATTCACATTTGTGTGGGATTATTTGTGTAGGCTAAGAAAATTGATAAAAAAAAGTAGAAGTGACTGTTTTGTAGATGGCTTCAGAAATACTCCAACTTCTCTAGTGCTCATCTCCTTCCAAGAAGTGGAGGATCTGTACACCTCAAACCTGCTAGTGTCAATGAGAATGAGCTCTGCTAGATGATCAATGGTGCATGCAGCTGGGAAAGGGAAGAGACTCTGATGCTCTTGCTTGTTAACATTCTCCTTTGTTTCTGCCCTCTCTGACTCAAATGCTTTCTAGCTGTTTTGCTGGCAGCTTTAGCAGCATTAATGCATTCCAAACTAGAAAAGTTTCTACTTTAATATCTTACAACTAGCTCAATATGTACTGACCTCAAACCCAGGATAGTAGTAATTCAATATTGCAGCTTATTATTGTTACTCCCAGCAAGCCTCCCCTTGAAAGTGCCTGATGTTTCCCCTCCCTCTCACACGCACCCTCCTACCCTCCATTCAGAATTTTTAATTGTTCAGGAGAGCAAATTCAGACTGTGAGCCAACAATATATTTCCAGGGGGTACAAGATATTAATAGAGCTACATCGTGGCCCCATAGATTGTAATAAACTGTGCTGCAATTTGTTTACCCACCATAGACAGTAACTAACATTCAGATAAATGGAGTTGGCGCCTGTAAGATTTATGATATACTTCTGTGCTTAGCAATGTTTAATCAGGGAGTTAAAATATTACAGTGTAAAATCCTTTACAAGCATGCACAAACAGAGAACTACCATTAGAGGCTTGGCAGACATACTCGATGTCAAATAGTACCTCCAGACACTCTCAAAACACAAAGAGGAATATTCAAAGCAGCTACTAACTGACTAGCATTATTTGAGAACCACGTCAGAGCTCATTTTTTTAGGGGAACTTGCTTTTGAAGTGACAGAATGATGGGCAGGGACAAGTGGGCTTGTCTGCAGAGACCATCAAGCTGAAAGAAGTTGGGGTGGGTGGAAAGCTTGGAGGCAGGGGGAAGGGGGGTGAATTTTGGTCAAAAAGGTGGTAGATGCCTGTCACAGAGCTTAGTGTGTTTGGATAAGAGAGGCTAGCATGTGGGGGGATCAGCATGAAGCATCACACCTGGAGGAAAAGACAACTAGCTCCAGCCTCAGTGCCATAAGCCTGGCTCCACAAAGTCTAGCCAACATCTGGAATGGATATCAAGAGACACAGTGCAGCCCTGACTGGCGCTCTACTCTACCTTTGTACTTTTCACTGCAAATTGAAAAGCAAAACAGACATCAAGGATATATTTATATAACTGTCTTCAAGCTGCATTTTCTACTCCCATCTGCTGCACATGATAAGTTTCAAGTGTTTTCTAATAAAAAAAGGATTCTTTTTTTTTTTTTACTCCTTGTTCAGTATACAGTCTGACCTTTTTTTTATTCATAGTTTTAAAGGAACAGTAAATATTTTACAGCCAGAGGAAGTGTCAGCACTGTAAGACTTTCTGCTATTGACATTTGACCATGCTGGCTATCAAGCCAAATGTAACAGGGCATGAGTTTGTGAGCATGCAGATGCCTGCATTTGCCTGAGTGTGTAAATGAGCTTGCTCATTTGCATTTGTATTTGCACGTGTGTTGTGGAGAGGAACATTCCTGGGAGCTTTTCACTTTACTTTCACATCGTGGTGTTGTTATGTCGCTCAAAGGGGGAGGTTAGCCCTGTATGTACGAACAGGACACCCTATGGTAAACTGCTCTCCAGGAGGGGTATGCTGAAGGAATGTTGCCACAATATCAGAAAGGCTCTGTTTTTCCTCTCTGCTTTCCAGCTATGTAGCTTATGAGACCAGATCAGCCTCCTAGTCGGGTTGATAAATTATGAGCAAAATAACCAGAATGAGAAATGGCTACACGGGAGTGTGAAACTTCGCTCTCTGACCATAAGACAGTAAAATGGGCCTGGCCATACGTGGGTTTCGATAGAGACATAGGGAGCATGGCCTGATGCACTCCTCAACAAAAGCCAACTAGACTGTAGACTCAGATACTCCAAAATACATTCTGGACCATGTGGGCAAAGACAAGTGTGAGTAGCCACAAGAAAGTACAATTATCTGAGAGAGTTGGCTTCAACCCATAAGAGACAGTATGAACAAGAGATACTTACACAGCCCTAAGAAATATCTCCTTCTCAGTATAGAGCAGTGAGCCTGATCCCTACCTCATTTATTTGGATACTCATTTATTGAAGTTACCAAATCCTGGTATAAAATATCAGAAATACACTCTTGGAGTCCACCAGTGAAAAGTTTCACCTATGTCAGTAACAGGAGTAACAATGCTATAGAAACTGACTGGAACAAAAAAGTTAGTTGTTAATTCTTGTTGATCTCATAAGAAAGGAGAGTCATATTGGAAAAAAGCTCCATTTTCTCTGCTTCATATTGTAAATTACTATTTTCAGATCTTTTAGTACTGTGAACAAGAGATGGTGATGTAAAACCTACAGTGCAGTTGTGGCTGCACCAGTGAACCTTACAAACTTAAAGAATTAGTAACATCTCTGTCTACTGCTTTGTAAAATACATTTAATTCACTCATTATAGGGAAAACATGAGTGGTCATAATTAAGATAATCCTGAATTTTGTGTTGGAAATTTATTGCCATGTTATAGCTGTTCAGCGGAGCAGAAATATTTTTTCCTTTCTCTCCAAGAAAGGGTACCTTTCTTTCCATAAGTTAGCCTTCAAGCAAAAAGATGTTGTCTTTAAAAAAAAAGTTTTGTTTTTGTAACATTTTCAAAAGTGAAAAATATTTTCACCAATATTTCTTATATGAAAAAACCCATTATTCCTAATTCACTCTACTTGTAATATGCTTCAGCTGCTTCAATGAAAAAGCCCAGTATAAGAGCAAATACTATAATTATCGCATAGGAAGAAGTTACACACCCTGCATTGTGAGACCCCATGAATTTCAAAAGATCTAAGAGATGTTCTTAGCTGAACTTCTCTAAAGTACTGTCAAAATGAGTGCAATCTGAAAAGTGGATCATTTCATAACATCTATTGTAGATTATTCTGTGTTAGCTAAGAAAATATATTAGCCCTCTTTCATAAGACACAGGCAAATACAAATATCTGTTTTTCATTTGCTGCTGTGTTATCAGCAGAAATTATTTCGTTAGTTAATTTGGGAGGTTTTGTGGTTTTGGTCTTTTGGCATTTGGCGGTGGTGTTTGTGGGGTTTTTTCAGTTAAAAGCCTAAAAATTCATTGGATGTCCCATGTTTTATTTGGAAAAAGGGGAAACTTTGGGGAAAAATTTGGAAAAAATAGGAACTGTGAAGTGAAACTCAGCATCAGTAAAGCTTGTCAGAAATCACAAAAAGGGGATGGCTTTTCTTTGGCTGAAACCAGTCACTCTGCATTAATCAGGCAAATTTCACAGGCAAAAAAAAAAAATTGTTTGCTTTCCCAATTCTGAAAATACATTTTCCCTTTGAAATGTAACTCGCAAACTTCAGGCATCTTCCCAGTGTAATTTTAGAGTTTACTACTTCTGAAGTCATGTTCCCAAGTGAAGTTATTGCAGCAAAACTAGCATATGACAAAAGATTTGCACGTGCTTTTAATATGGAAACTCTGTGAAAGGAACTCTAGGCCAGTGTTTGGACATAAAAAAGGAAGATTTCTCCTTTCCATATCTAGACTGTCTCACAGCAGATCTTGAGATGTGTTTGGCCATGTATATCCATTCAAAAGAAAAGCTACATGAGTTTGCTTTCTGGAGAGTGAGACATTTCTGGTTGCCTTTTAGCAGAATGGATCATAGATCAAAAGAAGAGTGACCAGGTGGGTCAGAGGGAAACACCAGCATTTCCTGATCCCCCCCTTAATTGTTTACAGATAAACACAAGACAGCTGTAAAAGTGACAATTTAATGTGTTTGCAAGAGGGAGAAGTAAATAGATTTGAACAACTGAATAAATAGGAGCATATTTCTAAATTTTACAGTTTTTTAGTTTATTTAACAATAAATGTTTCTATAGTGACTTAGAACATGTTCAATATTATGTATCTATCATGTATTTGTATTGCCTCATTTGCTAAATTCAGACGGAAGGAATTGTTCTCTATAGAAGGTCTAAAGAAACCAGAAAGTCATTTCTACGTAGTTTGTAGTGAGAGTCTGCAGCAGACCATGCTGCCAGGTCATCTTGTACTACGTAGACAGTAATAAAATTAGCACTCTGTAGAGTTAGACATCCCATGCTGAAAGGCACTGTCTGCAAATTCAGTAACAAGATTGCCTTAAATCCCTAAAATATGCTGAGTGAGATTCAGTTTCTGAGCTCGTTCCTCCCTCAGATTTCATGTAGTATATTTCTCAAACAGGGAACCTGCTCATTCTTGCTGTTTACCAGTATCTGCCTGATAAAACAGAACTGAAAAACTGTGTTGTACTGAAATGTGAAGTTTGGAGTTCAAAACCATTGTTTGTTACAAAAATAAAAGAAGGCCTTTCCTATGAAATCTATGAACTCAAAACAGGGATACGGAACAAGTCATTGCCAATAACTTTAACTTCATTTATCTATATTTGGCAAAAATTGTGCTGCAGCTGGAGATGAAATGCTGAGCTAAATAACTGCAGCGACGTGAGCTCCAAAACAGCAATTACTAAGCTGTGCTGCCTTGTGTAAGATTTTACTTTTATTTATTGTATTTAAAGCAACTCTCTAGCTATGTACAGTACAACAAGAACTGCCTGATCAAATAATGCTTGATTGCAAGGCATCTCAGCTCCACTGTCAATATAGCCAAGTGTTAAGCAAGGCAAACGTGTCTTTCATGAAGCCAGATTAAAGTGGTGTGCATGGTAGTTTTACCATTCTGCATACCTTTTTATTGTCTCAAATTGCAAGGAATAACTAATTTTAAACTTAACCTTGCTTTATCATCTCAAATGTTGAATGTATTACACTCATTATTATTATTAGAGAATCTATTGATAGTTTTAAGAGACTGAAGGAAAAGGGCACACAATCCCTATTTACTGCCATATTGTAAACCTCTATCTCTAAGGGCTTGGTTGTTTAACCTTTCTTCATGGTTACAAGAATAAAAAAAAAAATTAATAAACCTATTGGAGGAACTGCTTACCAACATGATTTCTATCATCTAGCCCTTTAAAAAAAAGAGAACAAGAAAGTTGGGGAGGGTTTCTGCAGTGTCATTTCTTCCTTCCTGGTGGATGTCTATGTTCTCAAGCGTGAAGCCCAGGTAGATGTAATTATGGGTGTTCTCCAGCACTATCTAAGTCCACATGTGTCTAATATTACAATGAAGCCTCACAGTGGCTTCTGCCTCAAGCATAAAGAAAAGATACAAGACTATTGAACAAGTTTCATCGTGCATAAACAACTTCATCTAGGGAAATGTTGACATTTCTGAGAAAGAAAAGGAGAAAACGAAGTGACATATGACTATTCTGCTAGTTGTTCTAGAAAATGGATGCTGATGCCAGAAATCTAGTGCATTCTCAGAAAGTAGTGTGACTGAAATAATATCACTGTGCCAGAAAAGCTGCCTAATTGCCTGGATTACAAAGGTGACATAATTTTTCCAAGATGACATACTATCATTAGTAATATTCAGTCCTTCAAACAGTGGATTTCATCCTTGTTTGCCATATTTCTTACTCTCTTTTGCTTTAATTCCATAACCAAAAATCCTGATACAGAGCCTTCCCTTCTTCCAATTTCTTGGTCATTGACGAGCTTTTTAACCCTCACCAGCAAAAACTCTTAATTACCTCAGTCATTCTCTACATACTGACAGCGACACTTTGTTGGGACATACTGCCTTTCAGCAGCTGGTTCCCAAACATTTAGGGCCAATGGATCATTGCTGTCCTTCAAACTATTCAAAAATATTCTACTCTCTTATAATCTAACTTCTATTTCAATGTAACGCTGAAAAGAATTCTTAATATAGTTCCAGATTTCATCTGCAGAACACCTCCCATGACTTCACTGACTGACCACTAGTCATTGGTGAATACAATACTTATCTATTGTACAATAGAACTGGTGACACTTGTTCCTCATAATCTACATCCTGGAAACAGCTATATCAGAGGAAGCAGCCACCTAGATAATAGTAGGTCATATTGCTTAATTTCTCACCAACTGCTTCTAAAGAGAAGCAATGTTAGATTTTTCAGTGCTTAGGGAGCACAAAGCTGGCTGCTTAATATGACCTGGGATGCTTGTCCATTTATCTCAAGATGTTGCAGCCTCCTGGATAGGAGTGGAAAGCTTGCTTCTTGTCACCTTCTCGCAACTTCAGAGCCTGCCTCATTTAATGGAATAATAATAGCCTGTCAAATCCTGGCTTCTCTATTTATTTATCCATACTATGGGTCACTCTTGCAATTCCATAGGCACAATGTAGAAATATTTCAACATGTTAACCTACAACCTCATCACCACCAAAATCATCTACAAGCTATAGTTGTTCTCATAGCACTTGTTACTAAACAAGACCTTTCAGAACGGAAATGAGGACTTGCTGAGTGCATGCATCTGCAGCCATTTACATCCCTAAACCAGCTCTGTTGTACTGAGGAAGAAGTTATGCCTAAGTCCTTCTGATATTCCAGCGCGAGCAGATTTGTGATCAGCTGCTCTTCATAGCCAGGTCCTTGCACCTTGAAGCACATAAAGTCCATATCATGATTTACACTTCCCTTGCAGAATCACTAAGAGATGGCAGAGTTAAACATTTCAACAACTACTGCTTTAAACTCAGTAAAGCAAATGAGCTGAAGCATCCCAGCAGCATTGCTAGTGCTTTCAAAGTACAGGCCTTGTTTTACGCTTTTACCTCAGAAAGCTCGTCCTTACATCAACTTCCTGCTAGAATAGAGAGATGCAGTACACATACTTCCAGAGTAATCTAACTTGTACCAGAGGCTGCTAGAGATTAACTGACTGGGTGCCACTGATGTTACACTCTGATATATGACTCTCCACTTCTACTTTATTATCTTACAGCCATCACACAGGTTGAATGGGCTGCACTGCTTCAACATAACATGACGCAGGAACTACACCAACTTATACCTTACAATGGAGAGTCTATGTGTTACTTCCATGTATAGAACACACATTGAATTCTTCCTTTTAAAGTAAAGCTTCCTTGTCCATTCATCGCATACCACTAATCACCACCACTTGGGCATCTTAAAGAAAATAACGTACCATGTATCAGAAAACCTGACAGAGCAAACAACTGAAATTGAACACATCTGTACAAATTGTGAATAAACTGCAGGACTGTTATACAAACAATAATAATGGCAGGC
>NW_010425063.1:9029-36266 GCF_000710305.1 Buceros rhinoceros silvestris | reverse complement strand
AAAATGCCAGCCACATTTCTTTTCTAAAAATTAAATGATCCCCCTGCCATTCACAACAGTTTAGTATTTACACACCTCCACAAGTCTTCAAACCACTCTTCCTGAATAATTCTGAGACCTAGATTATGGTTCTCTTGTTTCAGAAAGATCAACAGCTAGTCAAGTGCATAACAAAATAACAGCCTGACCAACTCCTTATATTCACAGGATAATAGCACTGAGGGATCTTCTCCTTGCTAACAAGGGTATATTCTGTTTGAGGGCATAAAATTATGTCATCTCCACAATGGGTCAGATAAAGAGACAAGAAAACACTAAGCCTACTAAAATAAGAGGCTGCTTCTGGGTTGGAAAGCATTATCTTACCAAGTGGTAAGGTAAAGGCAGGCCATAGTCTGTCCCACTCCTGCCTCGACACTCTGCTTTGCCCTGTTAGAGACGTGCAGCTTCCCGTGGGCCTCTGACATCCTATTTTCCTAGGACATCTGCACTGCAGGTAAATTACTGTGACAGCAGTCAGGTAATTCACATTTCCACTCTGCTAATCCACCTCTGCCTCATGTTCACTTTGACTCTTTATGCTGATTTCAAGACAGTAATTCTTTCCTTTTTATGCCAGCTGAGATCTAGGCTTCCCCAGCCTCTGAGCTTATGGTTTATCATCTCTGTGAAGCTCGTGTTCTTTTTTGTTTATATCATAGAATTCACTCTCACCTGTTAAAAGAATGGCTTAGGCTCCATACACAGGAACATCCTGCATATTTCCACCCAGCACACACATACTGCTGCCATTCTAGCATGACTGTTGTAAATGACTACTCAGACACAAGACAGTGAGAAACCTTGTGTTGAAATGTGAAAGAAGCTAAAGTGGGTATGTGCCTTTCAAAAGGAATGTGCATTATTGATAGCTTGTAACCTGCAATCATTTAAAAGACTCAGTGAAAATATATTGGACATTGTGAACTGTGGTTGCAGACAAGGAAATAACTGAGTAGCTCATATTCTTTGATAGCATACATTTTCTGAAGGGAAGCTATTGTCTTAACCTTTCTAAGTACAAAAAAAAAAAAGCAATTTATGAGTCTTATACTAGACTCAAGGCCCTCAATTTTCATTTGTTTGCTTGGCCTGTTGGGATTTTTTCTTTGTTATGGAGATATTTTCTTTATAGAGAGTGCAATATTGTCAAAAACAAAGGACATACTGTTGTTAGTAGATCTGGCCTGAATATCATTCAACTAACTTTAGTTATTAGGTCAGAAATACAAGTTATCCTGTTATTAAATCCATATTCTACCACAAATATGTCTTCATATGACAGACAGTAACTGAGGAGAGGCAATGGTGATGGATAACAGTGGAATCTCATTTATTCTAAAAGATTGTATAAAACTTGGGTTGTAATTTTCCTCTTCTTTATTGTTTTCCTTTAAATTCCCAAGAGTAGCCAGGTGAATCAGGAAAGCAAGAGAATGAAGATTAAACAGATTTCATTTCCTACACTTTCACCCAGGTGAGGGGAAAGGGTTCCAAAAAATCAGTTATTTTAACTGCATTTGTTGGAGGGAAAGAAGAAAAATTTTGAGATGGTGCCTTTTCATTTGCAGATTATTAGCAACTTTTACCATAGGGAATAGTGCAATTATGGCTCTGCCAAAACGGCTGAGATTATTTGATAAAGATTCATTAGAGAAGGAGAAAAACAGAAAGTAATGGAATGAAGACCTTGTGTATTCCAGCATGTTCCACTGAAACCACCAGGGCTAAGGATGCAATTTAGGGTGCCTGGTTTCCCACTTTTTTTCCTGTATTTTCATTTCAGTATGCCTACTAAAGCAGCCATTACTAGCAACTCGATAGGTGCTGAGGACTGATTACATGACAAATGAAGATCAGCTGAAATAATATACAGCATTTGCCAAAATGTATCATCTCAGTAAGCCAGAAATTATTTTTGGATTTGCACTGAACAAGTGGAGTAAGGGTTTGAGAGGTAGATGCTGATAATGCTGCTTTCACTCTGGTTTCATACTCACTTCCAGTAATTCCAACTATGTCCAGACACGTGAGACTGGATCAGCTCTGTCCTTCACTAAACACAGTTTGAATGCAAAACAGTCTTCTTCAAAGAGAATGTCCTAGGCACTGAACTAGCCATTCAGAGCATTCAGCAACTCCCTACTGTCATTTTAATATTCCTTGGGTTGACAAGAAAATAGCCCAGTAGCCTAATGGCTACTGAGCCTGTAGACTACCTTGGCTTCAGGCACTGTTCTGAACCAGTCATAACATGAGAGAGGTAGATGCTGATAATGCTGCTTTCACTCTGGTTTCATACTCACTTCCAGTAATTCCAACTATGTCCAGACACGTGAGACTGGATCAGCTCTGTCCTTCACTAAACACAGTTTGAATGCAAAACAGTCTTCTTCAAAGAGAATGTCCTAGGCACTGAACTAGCCATTCAGAGCATTCAGCAACTCCCTACTGTCATTTTAATATTCCTTGGGTTGACAAGAAAATAGCCCAGTAGCCTAATGGCTACTGAGCCTGTAGACTACCTTGGCTTCAGACACTGTTCTGAACCAGTCATAACATGACCCGAATGTGGTTCTTGCATTTTTCAAGCAAATATCTTAACAACAGATTGTCAATCAAGCTAAGCACTAGCTTCCTCAACCCGTATCTTGTGGTGTTTCACAATAATTGATTATTCATCAACCCAATGAGTAAATCATGGTTTAGCCCAGTGGCTAGGGTATTCCTCTAAGAAACATGACAAGTGGCTTTTCATTCTCCTCCACTGATTAAGTCATTTATGCAATTGAAACAGCAATGACTTAAGAGCATTTTTACCAGGATATCTTATACCAGATGGCTCACATTTTCTGAGTCAGACACCAGGACTCAGTCTTCATTAGGGGAAAAGGGGGACTGTCTCCCACACTGAATACTCAAGAAAGACAAAGAGTGGGAGGAGGAAGAGGGGTAAAAAGGAGGTAATGATGGAAAGTGACCCTGTCTCAGGTCAAATAAACAATAGCACTAAAAATGGAATTAAAATTCAACATCCCGGCAGCCAGGACACAGCCTCAGTTACTAGTCAGCCTTGCCTTCCCTCACTTCATTTGCTTCTGTTTTTCTTAACTTGTCAGAACACATTCATCAAGCAACTCCATGTCACCTGGCTTTAGAGCCCAAATGTGGATTGACAAAGTGTCCCTAAGCTCCATTTCTGGGCAGTGGAGACCTTTATTGCTCTCAACCTGGAACAGGTTTTGAGGCGGTTGATGTGCAACATCTCCAAAAATTGCATATTGTTTGACTATAAGAGGGGACTAAGGTGATAAGACTAGGCTGGGATGACTACATTTCAGATGCCTGAACTACACAAAAGGAATCTCTATGATCCAGCTGCTGTGTCCAGGCACTACACCTGTTTGCCTGCCAGAAACAACATGATAGTTACTGCACATTCCAAAATCCTTAGAAAAAGTTATTAAAAACACATCATTTACACCAGCTTTGCAGAAATATTCAAATTCACTTACAGATTGCTGTTCCTCTTCAGTTATTTACTAAAGAAATCCATCGTATATTTTTAAAGAAGTTTGAGTTAACAATGGAGCTAAGCTTCCACAACACAGTAACCATCCCTAACAGCTGGCTAACAGACAAAAAACTAGGAAATATTTCAGTGATGCTGACTAAAAAGATGCACTATCCCTTCATGAATAAGAGAAAGGGGAAAGCACATCATAACTGAAGCATACTCACCAGCCGAAAGAGAGGGAGAGGCAGCAGGCAGGTGCAAAATAGTCATTTTGGGGGTGTAGCCAGTTTTCTCTGTATTCCAAAGGACCGACACCAGAATAGCTTTCTGCAAAAAGAGACAAATCCAGATTTAGTCCAGAAGGAACTAGTCAATGAAAAGGGACAGTATCCAAACCCCCGCATTTTTAAGGATTAGGCCCCTCACACATACCCACTGTTTTTCAATATTGTTCTCTGCAATAAAAACTGAGATTGTTTTCTGAACAGGATGCCAGCTGCTTCCTGTTCATGCTACTAATACATAACATTGCCATTGTATCAAATCAAGGGATCTTCACTCTGATCATCAGCCAGCAGAACAAATGCACTATATTAAGAAAATCCTCATAAAAGGCTACAGCTTCCATTGGTGTAATTCAGCACTGACTTCAGCAGCATTTTACTCCTGCTTAGGACCTAATCTGCATTGAAATTTATCTTTTACACGATTAACTATTATGCTGTACACTTATAAGTGGGAAATACTGTTCCATAGGTTATCCACATAGTAAGGGCCCTGTAGTTAGTCACACTTACTAGTTATGACCCCTCGGGCGCACTTGCAACAAAAACTTACACAAAGCTCCGTGTAGCATGAGCTGAATGAATATTGCTCTCCTTTGCCACAAAGAAGCATTCTCTGTCCTTCTGCAACTCTTGCTGTGAGCATCTCTGCTCCTCCCAAGAGGCGATCTTCCCCAAGAAGCCACTGCCTCATTCCACGCAACTCAAATCTGCTGTTACCATGGTTAATATTTCTGACTTGATTGGCACCACTAGTAATTGAACTGCAGTCTCTTGAGTGCAGCAAGCTCTATTCATTAGCCCCTATTGTGCTAGGACACTGCATCAACCCACATATTATTTTTCCGTGTTAAGAGGAAGAAAATCAGCCATTAATACAAAGTTAAGTTGCCATACAAGATCATGCAGTTTTGCTCTTTGATTAATTTTGTGAAATTAAATAAAATATTGCACGTAAATGTTATTTACATAAAGAGCAGTGCACTATGGGATGAGGCACCTTCATTTTGACTGCATAATGTTATGTATATCTGAAACCTGAAATAGCTCAGTACCAGCCTTAGAAGAAGAGTTTCAGTTCATCAGCATATTAGCAAAATATTTGCAGTGTCCTTTCTCCCTTTTTCCACTTTATACGGAGTTATACTTTATTCAAGGTTATTGATTTGAGTCTGTATGTGACAGAATGCTATACAGGCAATGGAAAGAATCATGTGCCAGAAGGTGTCCTGTATAAGGAACGGGATAGATAAGCTTCATGCTGCAGCTTCCAGCTGCCTACTTAGATCAAGATTTTACATATTATATATCTTCTAGTAGATTTTATAGATGACTGTACGGCATACATAAGTGAATTAGATGAATTAGAAATAACTTCATAAATCTTAGTAATTTTGAGCTGACAGATTTAATAGAAGTAGGCAAAATATGAGAAATATTTTGTATCCCAATCCCAGACAATCTTCCACAAATTAATAACCTATGACATCAAGGAGATGGCCATACCAACAAGGCGTTTCAGAGACATCCTTTTGTTCATCCTCCAGCATTTTTACTGTAATAAGTACCCTCCTGGTTTCATCTTTGCAAAAGTTTTATGCTTTGTCAGTTTTGTTCCTTTTTCCTTCTCCTTTAGACAGGCCCGTTAAAGATGCTTGAGAAATACTTGCTGCAAAGATTCTTTCCCAGGAGGAAAAGGGGAAAAATAAAAGAAGAAAGGAAGATAAGAGAAACACAGGTACCAAAAAGAAAAGTTCTGCTTTACTCCATCACCCTGCCTTGGCATCGTGAGGTGGATCTTGGAAGATGAGGATTTTGCAGGTTTTCAGTAATGTGAATTTGAGAAAGGTGAGAGGGAGAGCAAGACACATTGTGATATAGCGACAGTGGACAAACTGCTTCTCGTCACAGCTTCCTGTTAAGTGGAGTAAGCTGTTCTTCGCGCTCTCAGCACCAAGATTCTCATCTTTCCACAATTTCCACTCTGCATTAAAAATACAGTAATATATTCCCTTTTCTTCAGTTTCCAACCTCAGCTGAGTCCACTGTATTATGTAGTGTCAAACAGGTTTACAAGGAGTGAGGCAAGCCACACAAAATGGCCCATCTTCTAGCAGAGACAGTCACACGACAGCAATACAAAAAAGAGCAATACTGAGAGACATGCATCCCCGAGTCCACAGGATGGATGGTCCTGCACTGGTTCTGCCTTATCTCAGCTCTGTCAGAGACTTGCCACTGCTTGGCACATCCACAAAAAAATCTACTTGTGTCACATTCTATAAAAATGACTATTGAAGCACCCAGAATTTGTGGCACTGTGTTTTTAGATCCTATTCCATAGTAAGCAGATAGATAATAATACTTATCTTTCAATTTATCATTGTAAAACTTCCTTTGTATTTGCAAGGTACTCTGTTAACAGAGCAGCAGTTGCCAGAATAAAGTCCATGGCACTGTGAAAATTCCTTATCTGGTGTATGCCTGTTCCTCGGACAGTGTACAAGAACTATGAGTGACAAACCCAAACAAACTGTGAAATGCAGAATTAACCGAATCTGTTCCATTCTGAGCAAGCCCATGTCGATCCTTTAATCTCTAGTAAGCTGGTTGAGCTGATTTAGAGAGGTTCTGAGGATCCACACTACCTCTCCTTCCCCATAACAAGTCTAGATTAGATTGTCCAATAAATTTTAAAGTCATTAGAGGACAAGATAGCTAAAAATAACAAAATATTAATTTAAGAAAACAAGGTTAAAACTAACTATTGATCTTCTGTCTCATCCAGCACTCTGTCCCTGCTATTCGATAAATGAGGTAGGCAACCTGTAGAAGTTTGACACCACTATATCTGATCATGTAATAATTCTCCCAGTACATGTGCCAATGGGTAGTCCTGTAGGCATCAGAATCTAGCATGTGGCTGTCGTGATACTGATGCATCCACTCTTCCAATTACCTCATCTCACAATGGTAATTTGTTTCAAGTTTAACATTCCCTTAGTTCATCATCAGGTGTGAGTAATCCGAAGAGTTATATGCTTTATTGTACTTATTCTGCTTTTTTAGGTTAAGCTGGTAACTTGGCACACCAACCCTCACTCAGTGCTGACAGTTGCATATTCCCAGAGCATTGACACACATGCTCGGGTAGTTTCCTGAGTTCTTTCTGCCCTTTCACAGTCTCTCCACGTGGCATACATAGCATTAAGTAGTCCCACAACTGATTATCTCTGGTATGTGTTAACTATGCACCTTTTATTTTACAATTGACACAGTCCTCTTCAAGCTCCTGCTGGGACCACTGCAAGCAGGGCTCATGTATGAGCAAACTGGTTATTTTCATGCCTATCAGCTTTCATTCTTTTTGTTGGCCAACATGCCTACTACATAAATAATCATGGCTTGGGAATAGAGCTAAATTCTGTTCCTCTGTTTGACATACTGAACTTACTGCAAATATTCCCAGTTCAGCTTTTTAGAGAAGTTTGTAAACAGCACAAAAACTGGATGTCACTCAGAAAGAACAGTCTCGTGTAAATATAAAACACATAACACAAAGTACAATGTTAAGTCTCAGTACTTCACGCCCGTATGAACTTTACACTTTGATGGCAACAACCTTGACCTGACAAATACTACTGTGTAAATTTGTATAAAATTAAGTACATTACAGGATCTTAAAATAACAGTAATATTATAATAATAGCAGTGGACTTTACCCTTGAGCCGTGTACACACACACAGATTTTCTAAAGCGCCTAAGGAATGTAGGTGCATAAGCGCTACTGAAGGTCAGTAGGATTTCCGTGGCTAAATCCCTAAGGCATGTTGGAATCAGTCCTTTGCAATTACTAATTCAGGTACAAAATACAGTTATTCACTTCTATATTTTAATGTTCATCTTGGATAGAACAACAGGCCGCACTTGGACTGATCCTGAGCCACACCTGCCTGCATACATTTCCAGTGAGGCAATGCATGACAGTTAAGTCATCCCTAATGGGAGACAGAGCATCTGAGTCTGGCTGTGGCTGTTTATTTTTATTATCTTTGGTTTTATTCTCTTGCTTTCTCTTCTTCATGTTCAACATATCCCATTCTCAAGCTAATTTTCTGCGTGTGTGTTTTGATATACACAGTGTTTTTCTTCTTGGACACACACTCTTTTCTAACTGCATCACCAGGCTGAATTCAGAATGGATTAGTGACTTAGCTGCCTCTTCTCCAAGATGTATTTATGATGATGACAGCACTTGGGTTACCTCCTTTCTCTTTTCTGGTAGAACAAAAGCAAAATTAAACGCGCCTCTTGACCAGACAGCTATACTAGGAAAAATTTCGGAGACAGAAGTATGTCTACGGCAGCAGAACGCTGTCAGGAACAAAAAAGAAATATCCACACAGCACTCCCCCGTACCCATTCAGACTTATTCTCCTTCCCATTCCCAAACACTGAAGTGGGATGCTACCCTAGATGGTCTTGCTGAACCCACCAATCAGCAGTGTCCATTAAATTTGAACAGCTCTATCTATTACAGCACAATATCCATCAGTGAAGGAGCAAATCATTCATACATCACATGAGGCAATATTTTGCCTGCATTACCACAAAAGAGCGCTCCTGAGGCAAGCACCAAGTGCTGGGGGAGGAAACCCAGCAGAAGACTACACATGAGGTCTTCTCCATGTGAGCCCCTGAGACAGCAGACGTGGATACAGTACAGTGCAGATGGCCTCCAAAAGGAGATGTGCACTGGTCAGCAGCTGCTTGGATGTCCTGCTAGTGGTAAGCTTTGGATTACAGAGGAAGAAAATGGCCATGGTTTCATTCCACAAATGCAAGGAACAAACAAAGCAGAGTCCAGGTGTATGAGTGCTGTTCACCGCACTGACACTGAGCAGCCTTTGAAATTACTTTGTTTGAACATTCAAACAAAAAATAAAAATTAAAAGCCATTTTGGTAAAATATTATCTTAATATTTGGACCCAGACTCTTGAAGACATTAGCCATGTGAGGATTGAAGCCTCAGTGTGTGTTCAAGCTCCCTCACTGTTGGAAAGCAGTGAGATTTAATTATTTTATGGCTGGAAGATGCATACCAGTCCCTACAGGAAACTGCAAGTAGCATTGCAAAAGATTAGCCTTATTTGGTTTTATTTTCTTTTACACAGCATAACATAGCTGCTGAATCATTATTAATACTTGTTTATGTTACAGTTATGCCTTAAGCAACCCTTCAGGACAAATACTAAAAAAAGGATAAGCCCTGAGCAATAGCTCCAGCAGAGCAAAGGGGATTTTGTTTTGCCTGGACCCTGAGCCTCTTGCACCTGCAGCTGGGCTGCTCCCCAAGTTATACCACCACACCCATTTTGCAGGTCCTGAACTGTGAGTGCTACGTGGGGTGCTGCTAAGCAAGTAGTACTACCATCCTCTATTCTGCTCCTGAATCCCAGCCACCCCTCAACTCTATAACTCCCCAAGAGATCTGACAAGGAAAATAAAATAAGCCTGGCATGCACTCAGCTATGTTAGTCAACCTGAATAATTCCCCAGCTTTGGTATCAGGCACCACGCAGCTCCCACTCACCTCAGTAGGAGGGAGCTGGCCCTGTGCATTGCTCAATTTATCAACATGATACATGAAGTCTGTCTGGAAGATAAACAAGGGGACATATTGTGGTGACATACAAACTCTTTTCAAGTTGTGCTTCCTAGGAGATAGATTACATGATGAACATGTGCAGTATGCCTTTTCCGGCTCATGCTTCTGAGCTGAACTGTAATGTCCTTCCTGAGGACAAGCTGCGTTTTATTCCATGAATAAAGCTGGGTTCCCTTTCTGGCAGAGCCTCTCAGAATTCGGTTGCTTGGGGTACTTAACAAGAGCCCAATGAGAAGACATTTACAACCCTTTGCTTGACGGAATTTTGTGGTGTCTTTCAGTCTGGGGAGGGGTGAAGTACACTTCTGTTCAGGGAAAAGCAAAGTAAAAGGAACAAGCCTTATGGTGTAAAACTGTCCCTGTCCCTGTCCCTGCGTCCCTTCTACCAAAGCTGATTGCTAAGGCTGTTTGAATCCACCTCCTTATATGCTTCCCTCCCTAATTCAACATCACTTGAAAGAGAAACAAGAGCAGTCAACACGCAGTAATTTTTAAAAGGCATTAGGAGTAATATTGTGACAAACAAGTCAGCACTAATTCAACACCTCCAAACACAGAATGGCAAAAGTGTGCCCATCAAAGCACAGCTACAGAACAATTTCTGGACTTGGCATCCCCCATGTAAAATAGGAAGGTGGGAAATCTCCGGGACCCTAGAAGAGACATAAAGACAGCCTCCCCTCTCACAGATGAATTGATCTGAGGACATTTGCACTTCATCTGCCTTTGAAAACCCCCCTTCGAATATAGCTGATGTTAGAATAATTAGTAAATCTGCATATACCTGGATGGCAGTATCACTGAAAACAGTTTATCCGAAGATAACAATCTTTTAATAATATCTTTTCAAATTATCTGTTCTCCTGCTGTCACTGATATGTTGTCATATGTTCAAAATTCATTACAAACATTATTGTTAAGCTTAAGTCACCTGGCTGGAGAAAACAGGTTGTCATGCAAGTTTTGAAGAGATACATACACAAAAAAATGGTCCTTTTAATAAATATATTAATCTATGGGGGTGTATATATATAGAAACCAGATGGCTGCACTAACAAAGAGGCTGGCACTGGCTATACGCTTAGGCTATGTCAAAGTACAAATTAAGTAGAATTAAAATGCTAGGTGCCCTAATCCAGCCACTCTCCTTCACATCACTTACTCCAAGGCTATCCTGAGTTCGTACCTGACCTGGTCAGTCAGGAACAGGCAGAAGCCCATATCCTGAGACCCTAACCTCACATCAACGCTGCCATCAGGCTGCCTACAGCTCTCTTGCACCCTGATGCGCCCCAAGGGTGAGGTGTCCTTAGGAAGAACGTTTTGGCTGGTGGCTTAGAGTCACTCCGGCAGTGGGTCAGCCGAATGCTATCAGCAGGCACAGAGCATCCAGGCCTGTCCACATGGAATAGCCCTGTGCCGTAAAGCATACAGTTCAGCTCCTTGACCATTTAGCTCCTCAACAGTAGCCTCTGGGTTGCCCCAGGGCTACCAGGCTGGTACCTGCGTTTGGCCCTACAGGGCTTCAAGGGAAACGTACGATGCACTGGTGACGACCTCCATGCTCCAGCCTCATGGCTGCTGCTATGCAGCTGCTACGCAGCTGCATCTATACTATTCTACAACTGCACAAACACAAGCAGACTTAGCGATCTTTTTTAGGCTCTGAAGCCAAGTGACATGGCCCAGCCTGCACTCGTATAACACTCAAGATCCCCCAAAACAGGATGGCCGTATGCCAGCTGCTTTTTGAGGATAGTTCTTGTTCTGTTCCCATCCATCCATCCATCCACAGAGGAGATAATGTACTGATTAAGTCCATTACGGCGACCCCAGTATCAGTTTAAGCGTGGACAATCACATACCAATGCTTGAACATAAACTCCCGAATCAGGTTAGTCTACCAGCATAGATGTAGCTCCCATGTCCACACCTGCCCAGAGAGAGATGAGCTCAAGATATCCACTGTTTTCCTGGGCTGCCAGGAAACACAAGGTCTCATCTGGGCCTGCTCCACCCAACATACCAGGAGCAAGAACTCGGATCCGCTTTATGGACCTAAACACAACCCCACATGGTGCTCAGGAAAGCCCAGCTGGCACGCAATGGTGTGACTGGTAAGTCAAGATTTGAAAAGGGGTTTTGACTAGCACTGACTGAGTTGTTGTGCTTTAAAGTCTATATCAACATGCTCCAAAAGCAGCAAAAGTAATGGGCTCTCCGCATAATGGCAATAGGGGTCAGAGCAGCCTAAAGGATTAATGAAACAGAAGGCACAGTTTTGTTACTTTGCTACTTGGTTTCCCATGCAGCCTTTTAAATCATCCTCCTCAAAATCTGAACGCGCTCCCTTTTGCACAGCACCACAATACACACAAAAAGGAATATGTGATGCAATTTGGAGAGACAATATTAGGTTGGAGAATACTTCTCTTTTACAGACACAATCAATGCCATTTTTGTGTATCTTTCTACCTGCACGAACAAAATAATTACCAGACTACAGCATTCTGCAGTAATGATCATTAACTGCAGTAGCAATATTGCAGGCTCTAGGGCCTTATTGTAATCTTCCTCATTTCAGTGTTAAACTACTCTGACTCCATTAGCTTCACTGGAGATACTCCACTTTACACCTACATAATTGAGAGCAGAATCAAGCCTCCACTGCTGTGCAAAATACTGTGTAGTGCAGCACTTTTCAAATAAAATGTAATTAACATGAAATTCTAGATCCATATTGCAATTTGCAGAATGATCACTGTGGGTGCAACATGACTTCCAACTCCCTCTCTCATCTTAATTTAGTTAGAAATAGGACTGCCTGTGTAATATTTTCTCCATAGCAGCAAACAGAGGCATATTTCTTTTTCTTTTCCTATTGTTATTTTTTTCTCTTTATAAATCTTTGTCAACAAAGGATTACTGGCTCACCTGAGAGAGGCAGTTAAAGTCAGACACTCACCCATAATTAGGGAAACTTGGAATCCTTGACAGTGAACACCTGGCTTCTCATTACTACCTGAATTTTATACTTCCAAGTGTTAATCTCTCCTCAGGGTTTGCCTTGGAGTTTCATTCTGGTATTCAACGAAACCATCAGGTTTTCCAGGCACTGACACCTTTGAAATGTTTTCCACATGGGAACCAATATGAAACATGTGTGATTATTACCGATTTCTCTGTGTTGATTTCTATTATGGTAGCACCCTGGAAAAATAGTACAGACAGCAGTAATAAAATCCTTTATTGAATAACTTTATACAGCAGGAAGAGTTGTGTTTGAAGGTGCTGGTTTGGCAGGGGAGGGCTGCTATGATAAATGGTGTTATCATGATTATAGCTTGGTTTAAAGAATTCAAAGAACTTCTTGCACGTTTTTCAACCTTGAGAGTAAGTCCTACCAGCACTTCTTTCCTCTTAAAAGCCAGTGCTGCTGCCATTGCTCATAGCTCTAGAAGAAATAAGTGGGCTAGCTGGAAGCTGGGAGCAGGCCAATCGTGAACTCCCAGCTAACACTACAGGGCCACAGTTCAGGCAGATTACTGGGATTTCCTTCATTTTACTGAGCACAGAGTTTTCTTGACTTCCTAACCTTTACCAGCATTATGGGCAGGAAAGTTTTCTTATTCTTACAAGATCAAATGTGCTGAGAACTTTGAACTGTTACTCCAGACACCAGAAAACGCAGGCAAAAGGATATCTCTGGAGTTTATCTTCTGTTAACCAGAAGGACTTCCTATCCCATGCCTGAATAAGACTTGTCTGAAGAATTCCAGGCCCAAAGCTCTTATTGACTATTGCAAGGCAATGGGAGTAATAAGAAATCAAAATAATGTGAAAGAAAAACAGCAAAACTAAGAGTTCCCATAGAGCTGAAACTCACTCAGAAACATGAAAGCAAGTGGCTTTTAAACAGTAGTCTGGTTTCTGAAAGCACCAGCTGCCATTGAGAAGGAAAACCATGTTATCTTACTCTAAGCCCTGATGCTCTTGACAATTTTTAGAGTTTTCGGTGAATTGAGGAAGAGCAGACTATGAAATTTACTTAAGGAGTAAGTAGTACATTCAGTCAAATAAAATATGTAAGACTTGTTTGAGATCTGAAGGGGGAAAACAAAGGAAGCAAAACAGTGAGTGATCTAAGACTGAGTATAAGAGTTAGCAGTATTTTGCTGATAAAAGAGCAGTTGTAATTGAATCCCAGAAGAAAAATACAGAACACAACTGAGAAACCCCAAATTAACCTGTGATGAGCTTTATGTATGAAAAGATTAAACGAATGAAGAATGCAAAATGTAATTAAAATAGCATAAAACCAAAGGTGTTGATCAAAGTAGTCATTGTCTTGCAATTCAGTGAGAAAAAGTGGAAAACTGAAGTGTCCTACTGTGTTTCTCTTACACGGTTCAACTCAGACTATGATGTCTAATTTGTCATAGATGCTAAAAAAACCTGAGCATCAATATATTCCAGCAGGACAGTTTGTTTTTCCTAGATGGATACAGGAAGTTTCATGTCCCTATTTGCCAGAACTCAGTTTCATTTAAAACCAACTATAGTCCAGTTCTCACCACTGCCAGAGGATACCTGACAAATTTTCCCTGGAAAATAAGATTTGCTTTAGTTCCATGATTATAATTTGAGTTCTGAGCACAGCCCTGGAAGAGACTGATGCATATACTTTGAAGGAGGCTACGTAATCTTGCTATCAGAATTGGAACACAAGCATGTTTCCCCAGACCCTTAGTGAGGTCCTAGATGCATGGCATTTCCCAAATTCCTTGGCGATCTAACAATCCTTACTAGTCTACTGGTTGCTTGGGAAGCAGTTGCAGAGCACTGCCTCCCTCCTACTTAGCAGAGCTCAGGGGGAAAATACAATATCTTCATAAATATATGCTTCAGATTATTCTTAAAATTAAAAAAAAAATCAAAAAAAAACCCAAAACCAAAACAAGCCACCACTAAATCATAGCAACAGTGTCCATTATGTACTTATATATGTAAGGAATGCACAGAAAAGTTTAACCTAGATGCTTCTTCCCTCAGCAGTTTTTCAGTCTCCACTGATTGTTTCAATTCCTGCATTAACACCCTTCCCCTCAATTCCCTATTGTCTGTTTTCTCTCCATTGTAATACCCCTCCTGTCTCTGCCTCTGATTTTATGCAGATGTGGGTTATCTGGGTTTGATGATTGTAGAACTGAACAGAGTAATACAATAGTCCTGCACTAGACATTAGACTCGAAGTATAGTGGATTACTGCCTACTCTGCTGGGAGCATTTCTGGGCACTTAGCTGCACCTTCTGCAATTCTTGTCTTCCTTCCTTCAGATCCTACTACTTCTCTTCCATTTACATGTTTCAGGAATAAATTGTGTCACAAGACCATAGGGCAGACGCGTGCAACAGTCCAGCTCTCTGGGACTGGTGACTTGCATCACAGATATATGTCCTGTCATGGTAATGACATGATGCTTCCCAGCATGCAATCTTCATGTATTTAGTTGTATCTGCGTATAGTTAGTTACATCTGTCATTTGATATTTCTGCGAGTCCCCATTTCTTCTGACATCAGCTTGTCTCATCATAGACACTATCGTTCTCAGTTTTCTGGTAAGAAAAACATCGGCACAGGAGATGCCTCCTGCAATGAGTTGGTGAATCTGCCCCAGTACAACTGACAAATTCTGGCCATCGATGAAGTTACAAGGAAAATTGTTGGGCTGTGAAATATTTCTATCAATTCACCTCAACTGTTCTCACAAGATGAGGGACCCTGATGAACTGCTGATCATAACAACTATGATTTGATAAATTTTGGCTCAAGAGATTGACTGATGAACCAGTGTCAACTGCCTGTCTGCCAAGAGGAATGAGGAATGGGAAAATAGGAAAGAAGGATTTTAGAGACACACTCAAAACAGTGAGTGAGAAGAGTCACAAAACTCACAGGACAGGTGATGGGAAGGACCTGACTTAGCTGATGGATCAGCTCAAGATGCAGAAACGCCGCCTTATTCAGAAAGCGGCAAGGGAAATGTCTAAAAGAATGCCATAGGACCTGCTTCCAGCCTAAATGACGTACCAGAGGAATAAGGAAAAGGCAAAGAAATGTGTATAGGATTTATCACATTTATCCTGTGCTAGTAAGTAAGGAGCAAAAGAGTTTAAAAACCCTGAACAGAGCCTTCTGAGGAGGTATTAATAAATACAACCACGCCCTCCTGAATACTTACAATGCAAAACAGTGTGCTCACATACTTGCCAATAGTGATTTCTAGGAAAACGTTTAAATTTGGGAAGTCTAAAGAGTTGGTGTTTTTTTAGCAGCGGGAACAAAAACAAATGTTGTTTTGGATGAGCACAAATGTTTCACTTTGTATTGTTGGGTTTTTTTTCAATTCAATCAACAACAAAAAATACTTCATTGATAGCATCACTTGTGAGTCAGGCATATACACAGGAAAACAAAATACATAGATTTATGTCGTCCTCTGTTGCACTGGAGAAATCCAAGGGGAAACAGTTTGACAGGCAAAATAAAAAAAGGGAAACAGAGAGGAAAGAATTCTTATTCTAAAATCTCTAAGAGGATTAAAGTGATGGGGAACAAATGACTATAAACCTTAGAACCTGAGGACATCCATCTTTAGGTGTGCTGGTGCTTTGATTATGAGCCCCCATTTCAAATATAACTACAGAGAAGAAATTGATTTTCAGTTTTTATGACTTTTTAAAGGCACATTAATGTTCCACATAACTGAGTATTTGCACAGTACTTTATTATGTGAAATTCTATTAATTTCAATGGGAGTTTGTGTAGTATGGTAACGATGTCATTAAGCAGGGCTGTTAAACTCATTCATCCTGAATTACACCCATACACCCCACTCCCCCAGGCAGCATGCCCTCTCCCACGCCTCTGTACCTGACGCGTAGAGCATGCCCCTGCTTCCGCCCGGCTAGCAGGGGCCAACATCCAAAGCTCTGCAGCTAATGACTAACGTGTAGGAAGTTTTGAGACACAGCCCATGTTATATCGATCTGCACAAGAACAAGATTTCTCCAAAAGATGCTTACAGACTTTTACTATAGTGTGTGGCTATGCCATGGGTTGGAGCATCTTCATTTATCACTAAAATGTCACAGGTTTATTCTCACAACACCTTTGTGAAGAAGAAAAAGAGCACCTTAATTTCCCAGGATGCACACACAGAAGATACAATCTGCACGCAGCAAATTCTTCCAGCAGCCTGAGCCCTAAGCAGCATCCTACTAGAGGCTGCTTTCCAGACCTATTACTGCTACAACCAGTAGGAACATCAGTATATGACATGTTTTATAGATGACTATTTCCACTTTAGTCCATGGATAATAACTTACATGCTCAAGGACTTGCAAGACTTTGCCCCTTTAATGTTTAGGGATTAAATTGCATCTTCAGGAAAAGCATTAAATAATGGGTGGTGAGTAGCTGCAGGAAGAACTGTGCTCAGCATCACTCCTCTGAGGTATTGTCCAGACTCTTTCCTATATGTACCGAACCAAGGGAAGAAGGCATGTTTTCCCTCCTACCCTATCCATTCTGGCTGCCTTGAAGAGAAGAGAGAAATACAGGAAGGATATAAAAATTTTAGAATGTTCCCAAAGGATGGCAACAAAGATGGTGAAAGGACAATAGGGCATGACTTATGAGGAGTGCCTGAGGACACTAGGTTTGTTCAGCTTAGAGAAGAGGAGACTGAGGAGTAACCTCAATGCTGTGCCTGGCATCTGGTGATAGGACACAAGAGGATGACTTGAAGGCGCATCAGAGGAAGTTCAGACTGGATATTAGGAAAAAATTCTTCCCTGAGAGGATGGTCAAGCACTGGAACAAGCTCCCCAGGGAAGTGGTCATGGCCCCAAGGCAGTTGGATATTCAAGCAGTATTTAGACAACACTCTTAGATACCTGATTTAACTGTTATGTCACCCTGTGTTGAGTCAAAAGTTGGACTTAGTGATTCTTGTGGGCCCGTCCAACCCAGGATATTTTGTAAATGCATGAAAATACAGCCTCACACTCAGCTTTCCACCTGACCTAGAGGCAATGTGGCAGAATGGACCAGTAATCAGCAAGGGCCTGGTATGAAGGAAGTTCTCACTTTCCACCTTGACATTATGCATTGCAGCCCAAACCACCTCTTTGACTTTTACATCTGTCCTTTGCTCTCTTTCCCAATAATGGGGTTTCCTTTAGGATGGTTACTTCCTGTCCCATTGAAGTCAATGAGAGTTTCATTAATAACATCAGCAGAATCAAGGTCAAGCTCTTTATTTTTCTTCTTTTTCTTGTTGGTATTTAATTTGGATTGCAGTTGTACTGATTGACAACTCCACTACAACTGCATTGAATTGCAGCCCAAATCAGTAATCTACTTTGCTGTCTTAATTAACTAGAGTCAAATTTGAATTGAATTGCTTTTTTGAGACATCTTTTAGGGTGGCTGTCAATCCAAAGGTATAGACTTTTATATAATTGGTGCTGCTTTTCATTTTGTACAATTGCTTTAGATAAAGATATTTTTCTTCATCTCTTACCTCTTAGTACTTACATTTTCTTATTTCATATTCCCTTCTATTTCATTTTCTCATTTTTAATATATTCTTTTCTCCCTCTTATTTTTTAATTAGCCTTCTATTTGAATTTAATCATTTCTCCTCTTTCAGCTAAGTCCTGTCTTACACAGCACATTATCTCACCACCCCCTTCAATAAAGCTCTGTCTCTCAGCTTCACCTGCCTCTTTTAAGTCTCAACTCTCTAATTTATTTTTTGCCTTTCTAACCCCTCCCCCCAATAATTCTGTTTTAACTCATGAGTTTCCCTTCCAGCCACAAGGCCTAGCTAGGTTTCTCCTCATTTGCTTCCTTTACATCAGTGCAATGCTGTAGGTCCCAAATAAGCAGCACCATATCTGTACCTTTCCAGTGTAGAGAAGAATCAGGTCCACAAAGCAAACCCAGTAAAGAAAACTGGGATATTTTCCTGGGCGAAGCTAGCATGTTTTCTTTTGAACAGACTGGAAAACAACTGTTCAAAGTATGACAAATTATGGGAAAATTTTGCACATTCCTGATCCCAGGAAGGTGGGAGAGCATTGCAATAAGGAATTGATAAATATTCCTGGTCTTTATCCATCCCCCAGCAAAATTTATCTTATCTTCCCACTTCCCTTCTTTCTACAGAATTCACACATGATGTCTCTCTTGGGCACAGATTCTGATCTCGGTTTTACTGCTTTTACGCTGGCTTCACAGTGTTAATTTCTGTTTCATTTCTCTTGAGTTATCCAAGCTTAAGCATGAGCAGATTCAGGCTCTGTTAGGCTGGGATTTTCTTTATTTTTTCTTTTACTTTTTAAATTTGCTGTACCAGCTGATCTTAAACAGCTGCCTTTTTTCATTTCAGGAGTAGTTTAAGTCCGCAGTCTCCAAGAGCATACAGCAGTTATCAGTTAATGAGATGACTTGTACCCTTGTCCACACTTGCATCACTACGGCTGCTTAAATGAGCTGATGTGCTGCAACTGAGGATTAAACCACCTCTTTCAATCCTGCATGCACTGCAGCACAAGCTACTCACTCCAGCAAACACAGAAGTGATTGCAGTCCTGGGAAGTCAAGATGAGCAGAAACCCTTGTGCATTAAAGGTAAAGCAACTCCAGCAGTGGAAAATTTAAAAGAGGAACACAACCTCTGCCTGCTGTTCAGATGCTGCTGAAATCCCTTACCTATTTTTTCCAAAGGTACATTGTTCTGTGTATTTTCACATCCTTTTTTAATCCACCCACCCGTGCTTAATTTTGAAAAGTGCACATGCCAGGGTTAAAAAGGACGCTCTGAGGTTCATATCTACACTTCACCATTCCAAAGCCATGCACATACAGTACAGGAAACATGTTCTAGAAAAACAAGAAAATTCCTCATGTTAGCATTTGATCTTTGGGGTTCCATACTTCCAGGATGAGACAAAAACTTTGGTACCCTGAAGCTTGAAGAAGAGCTGGTTTTAAAGTAATGCTGCATTTGTTGACTCCACGAGGAAATCACAAATGTTGGGACGTGGTTCCAGAGAATTTAATTCAAGTGTTAGTCCTGTGCTGAAGGATACTCGGCTATAAATGACTACCTGGGCATTTAAACTGGTGAGTTAAAAATAATTACAATCATCTTTTGGTCGCTACTGATTACCAAAACACCACGACCTAACTATTTCAGCCCTAGGGTTAACTAGATTCAGATGTATCCTCTTCTTTCTACACAGACCACATAAACAAAGATGCCCTAAGGAAGGATTGGAAATGGGGATCCATTTATCAGTGCAAAGGTATAATTTGTTCAAGAGCCTGAATTAGTTGTTCCATTTCCATGTTAGAGAGACAAATTTAATAACATTTCTTCATATGTGGATGCACTGTTTGCACTGAGGTGATTATATTTGCAAAAAAAAGCAAAAGCCTCAGTTGCTGAATGTTTTTGCTGTTTTCCACTATTACTCCCTTCTTTGCAAAAGTTCTTGTTTAGGTTTCTTTGACTTACTACAGTAGAGAGCTAAGACACCACTCATATACGTGGCTTCATGTAGTACCACTGCAAGATTCCAACAAAGCTCTAGGCCCTGTGTGGGCACCTTCCAATAGACCAATCCATATACCCACTCAGCCCTGAAAGATATTAATAACAATGCAAAACGAATGTATTATATTACCTCTCCATTTTGATGGCAACTGAGGTCCATCAGTTAATCAATTGCGTGCAGCACCGAAATAGTTCTGAAGGGACACAACAGTCCCTGCCCTGGAAACCTCATGAAGTACTTTCCCATTCCTTCCATGTTACACTTGTGTGAGCTTTACACATAGGCAGCAAGTCTTCAGGCTTAGAAAGGATTCAAAATAAAACCCACACCAAAACAAAAACCTCATTGTGTACTTTCTGATTAATTTTTGAGTGCACCTGAAGCAATTACAAGAATAGTAATGATATTCCTCATAGAGCCTGTCCCTTAATGTGTACCATAATTAGAGGAAACTTCGATCCCAACAGACATGGTCTCTAAAGACTCAAGGGATGGGGGAGCGGGGGATGGGGGGTGGAGACGGTGAAAGGAAGAAGATAAGGCCATTAAACATAGTAAAGGCACCTCTGCCTGTCCCTCTCAGCACAGACCAATGCAAAGATGTCCTCTGAAAATTAACACAGCTAGGAAGAAAACATCCCACAGGGAGAATCAATACCCAGCAAAGGATAATAGGAACCCAGTGCAAGCAGCTGTGATCTGCCCTCTGAACATTAGCACCTGTCGAGGACAGCAATCAAAGCTGGTCAATGGGCAGCTCTCCTTACAGCTTAATTCACACAATGATCGTTAGCTGGAACCAACACGGTGGCACCCCATGCTGCCAAATGGTATCCCTTTCTTCCCAAATGCAGACAAACAATGACTGCCTCAGATAACTGGCACTGCTCTCTTTAATCTTTCCTCCCTCCCTTCTGCTTTGGCCTTTTTGCAGTATACAAGAAGGATCCATACTACCCACAGCTAGAAATTAATTTTCAGCTTAATTTCAGAATGTGTTCTGCCATGGAGTCAAGGCATGACAGGCACTTCAATTCACCCATAGCAAGGAATTTGGGATTAACCATTTTTCTTGATACCATCTTTGTCTTGCACTTTATGATTATTTTAAAAGAACCTTATTTATTACCCTTTCAAGGAGAGTGGAAGAGCAAAACTGGAGATGTTTAGAGCAGGTTGGAATTCAAGTTATTCTCCACAGAACAGAGAAATTTTGCAGGTAGTGACCTTTATACCAGACTGTAGCTGTCTAAGTTGCATCACTGAAGACCATTCTTGTCACAGCCTTTGTGCACGTCTTTATATAGTCATGCTGTAAGACAGTAAAAAGAGGGAAAAAAATATAACCAGAGTCATCATGCTTTCACAGAGTCCATTGGGCAGAATGAGGAATTAGTCTGATGTAGTCAGTAGCAGGTCCTGAGAACATTTCTTTTACTCCGAAGGACTTTCTTGTTTCCGGTGCAAATGACAGCAAACAATATCAAAGTCTGCACATTTGTTTTAGAAATTTGAATTGTGTCATTTTAACCTGTGTCTATACACAGGGTTAAATCTCCTAATAGTCTCCAAACTCTGCTGCACCTCAGTATCTCAAGATACCTTGGAATACACACAAACTGAACTCTAAAACAATCAAATAAATCACTTAAAAAAATAAATTTAGCTCCTCTAAATGCCATGTGACTACTCACACGCTCGAAAGTAAACTGGGGCCTGTGCAATCTGCTCTAAATACTAAAAGCCGGAAGACTGACTCCAGAAGTTTGCAGGAAATCATAGTAGCCACCAAAAACTACTCGGGATCTTGCAGTCCTGCATTCTTAACATAGTAACATCCGGTTTCCCACTACAGAACCCAGTAGCCTTAGCAAACACAGAAATGCAGTTTGAGCTTACTAAGATGCCAGCTAGGGCTCTAAAGGTAGACAGCTGAGCAGCGTACTGGAAAATTACCAGATATATTTAAACTGGCACAATCCAGTTCACTACGTTCTGAACTGATGCCAAAAGATCGGGGCATTTTGAGCACATCTTACGTAAGGGACACACATTTCTGCCCTCTACTCCCGGTACTGAGCACAGCTGAGTGGAGAGCAGGGAGCAGAGGTCAGAGGATATCCTGGAGCGTTCTTTCAAACTTGACACAGATTTCCATTTTGTTACGTTCTTAGCGCGTGCATTTATTTTCCTTGAATATTCAAGCATTTGGAGCTTTACAGTTGCCAGAGCTTATGAAAAGTGCATATTTAGCTCAAAGAGTTCCCAGATGTGAATTTCAAAATGACACTGTGTTGATTAGCTATAGAAGGCAGCCAGTCAAAGAGCAGAAACAACAACATGTGACTTGGCATTCCTTAGCCAGAAAATAGTCAACTCATTTAATTTTTCGTGAATTTTCCAAAATCTGGGAATACAGCAAAAGTTAAAGACATGAACAAATGTTTCTGTTTCCTAGTCCACACCTAACATCTTATTCTGTTGTCACTGCTGCTTCACCACCTTCTGTTGAGAAAGAGCTTGAGAAGACCTGTGGGGTCATTAGAAACTATGGCCAGGACTTCAAGTTTCCTCCATCACTGAAGTTATCCTGCCATGCAGACACCTGGGGCTCTGCCCTACCTCTGGGGAGCAAAAATGAAATTAGAGTAAAATGTGTTTATTTTCCCTTAATGTTATGCATTGTTTGTATCTGATCATTCATCATCACAGCTCACCCCTATGAATGATTCATGAGGGGACAGCTGTTCCCAGGGCCTCAGCTCCTGAGCTGCACATACCACAGGAGGCATCCCCAGGATGGTTATTCGAGAAGTTGAACACCTGAGAAGGGCTAAGGCCTCTTAAGCTTGAAAAGCTGTGTTTTTTCAAATGAAGACAAGGCTAAAATGCACCTCAACAGTGCAATGGGGAAAGGAGTGGGTAAGTAGGTTTTACGTAGAAATAAAAGGCGCTTCAAGGTATGCATACAATAAGCCAGGCTTTAAGGAAAGGTAGTATCAGTTCGAGCAGCTGGAAACACTGAGACAATATCTTCTACAGGATTCTTCTAGCTTCTGCAAAATGCATGCATGAAACACAAAAAACTTCATTAAAATTTTGCTGTGTTTTGCAGATATTATTTTGTTTGTGCCCTATTTTTCAATAAAAGATCTACACTTAAGCTATGGGCATCACAAAGGACACAGTAAAGCCAGTTTTCTTATCTGTTTCTGATCTGCTTCTGAGACTTGTCTTTGTATGATAAGCTGTATGTCTCGCCCTTTGGTGAACAGCATGTACAGCACTTTCTACAGCAGACAGAACTAACTTGTAATGAGGCTTCCCAGCTTTAAATTAACAGTAATATAAAAATAAAATCCTCATTCTTTCTTTATTATTACTTCCACTGAAGGAGAAAGACATAAGAGAGAATTTTAAAATGCACAGTTGGTAATATCAAAGTAATTCTTATTACAAATTAGCAATTTTTTTCAAATACAATGACAATTTTGCCTTAAGAAAACAGAAAACTGGCAGTAGAGCTGAAGTGGCAAACAATTTCTGCACTGTGGGTGGATGTTGCACAGATCAGGAACATATCTTACACCTTTTTCATCCCTCTTGTGTTCTTGGACCTTGAAAAAAAAAAAACTTCCATGATGATGATGTTCTACTAGCAATTTTAGGAAAGCCTTAGACTCCAACAATTGCGCTGAAGAAAGAGTGGTGCTATTCTTTGAAGCTCCACACACAAAACAAGATTGAATGTGATGCCATTCCTAATAAAGAGCACAGATGTTTAGAATACAAAAGAAAAGAATTTGGGTTTCAAACTCTTTAAAAACACTTTGATTGAAAAAAACATCACAGACTGACCTTTCAAAAAAACAGTTCCTAGCTGGACAGCCTCTAAACCTACAGCCCAGGTTTGGAATATCACTCCCTTCTTCAAGGAAGACTAGTTTACACCAATGTGGAATGGGATTTCGTTCTTCTTTTTTTTAACTGTACAGCTTTTTTGTTAGTTGTTCTTTATCCTATTTGGATAGTGCTTTCCCTCAGCCTCATTCTGACCTTTCACTCATTCCACCACAGACTCAGACTACAAAGGTTATTTATACCACAGTCATTGTTTATACAGAAGTGGGCAAGGGAAACTCAGCTGTTTTTAAATGCAGAGGGGCAATTTAAAATAGAATGAATTTCAGCTGCAGTGCTGGAATTCTTTACCATGTCTCCATAAGAGATGTACAAACCACTTACTCTGCAGAGAGCAAGGCTACAAGTCGCACATCATACATACACTGGAATTACATGGTTTGTGGTAGACCTCTCTGGTGCGAGAGCCAAACTCCCTTCTCAATCCCTGGAGAGACTGGACTTATGTTCATATAAGGTTGCATAATTTTACTTTAAATCAGTAAGCAGGCACACCAGACAAAAAACAACAGGCCTCTGCAGACATATGTCCTTGATCCGATATTATTTGCACATGGAAATAATTTTTAGTTACAGAAGAAAGCCCTTTGCTGTCTTCAGAAAGACCAGTACTATGTCTAGGCAGCCAAACTTTAAGTAGCTCCTTGGAAGCAGCAGTGGTCACCTTTGCTGTAATGGAAGAGAACTTCACAAGGATTTCCCAGGGGCAGAGGCAATGTGTCTAGTCACCTTTTTTTCTCCCATTAATAGTTAGTGCAGTTCAACCTCCTCATCACAAAGGCATGTGGCACCAACACCATCATACCTGCATGCAGCCCAGAGAATTAATGATACAGATTGCTGCTTCAGGGAGCTGGACTCAATGATCCTTATGGGTCCCTTCCAATTGGAGATATTCTATGATTCTGTACAATTCAGGTTGCTTTGGATAACATTTTCCAATGACAAAAGTCCAAAAGGATGAACCACTAAAGCATTATTCATTTAATAAACAAGCTGCTATGGGATTCTTTCATTTGATATAAAATGTTCTATTAATTCTCTCAGGCTCATATCTCTTTAATGAAGATCGTTTTCAATGATATGGTATGAGAAGACCAAATTCGTACAGAACAGCAGGATCCTTGAAACTGAAACAAGGGCAATTCCTTCAAGTACAGTGTGGCTATAATATAATGCCTCTCCTCTTATCAGTACCTTTCAGACTCCAACTGTGTGCAGAACATGATACTATTATCTGTAAGAATTAAAACAGAGAAAAAGTGGTTGGTCGAGTGGAACAAATTACTACTGTTAAAGGTGAGGCATAACAGAGCTTAGATAATAAGAACATTAGATATGTTGTGTATGCCCATGCTGGTCACCCTCTAGGAAGCTTATATTTCTCTTTCAGTTGTTTAAGTCCTAGATCCTGTATCCTCATTACTAAGGATCTGATTCAAGCTGCATGTCACCAGATTCAAATATACTAAATTTAAACATACTAAATTTCAAGTGCTTTGACTCTTAATAAAACATTGCATTACTTCTTATTATTTAGTTTTGCAAGTATTTTTACTGATGAAGATAAAATTTTGCTTTTGGATAACATTTATCTGCAGATTTGCATACAGTCTATCCAAAACAGATAGAACTGAGCATTTAAGAAGCAAAGACCATAGATGAACTTCTCAGCAGAGGTGAGATTAGATCCCTCAATTCACTACCTCATCGCTGCATCACTCTACCAGTAGAAATAAAAATTACAGAATTCATAGACCCATAGAATCATAGAATCACAGACTCATAATTTAGGTATGAAAGGACCTTTAAGATCATGAAGTCCAACTGTAAACCTAATGCTTCCATGTCCACCACTAAACCATGTCACTAAGCACCGTATCTAAACATCTTTTAAATACCCCCAAGAATGGTGATGTAACCACTTCCCTGGACAGCCTGTTCCAATGCTTCACAACCCTTTTAGTGAAGAAATATCCAATCCTAATATCCAATCTAAACCTCCTCTGACTGTTGAGGCTGTACTCTTGTCCCATCACTTGCTACTTGGGAGAAGAGACTGACACCCATCTCACTACAATTTCTTTTGGGCTAGTTGTAGAGAGTGTCTCCCCTGAACCTCCTTTTCTCCAGGCTAAACAAACCTAGTTCCCTCAGCTGCTCCTCAGAACATCTGCGCTCTAGACTCTTCACCAGCTTTGTTGCCCTTCTTTGGACTCGCTCCAGAACCTCAATGTCCCAAAACTGAACACAGTACTCAAGGTGCAGCCTCACCAGTGCCAAGTACAGGGGGACAATCACTTCCCTACTCCTGCTGGCCACACGAATTCTGATAGGAGCCAGGATGCTGTTGGCTGCCTTGGCCAGCTGGGCACACGGCCGGCTCATATTCAGCCGGCTGTCGACCAATACCGCCAGGTCCTTTTCCACCAGGCAGCTTCACAGCCACTCTTCCACAAGCCTGGAATGTTGCAGGAGGTTGTTATGACCCAAGTGCAGGACTCAGCACTTGCCTTCATTGAACCTCAGCCCACTGGCCTTGGCCCATCGACCCAGCCCAGAAGCACTCTAGACTCTGCACCATCGTTGTCGCCCTGCTTTGGACTCGCTCCAGAACCTCAATGTCCCAAAACTGAACACAGTACTCAAGGTGCAGCCTCACCAGTGCCAAGTACAGGGGGACAATCACTTCCCTACTCCTGCTGGCCACACGAATTCTGATAGGAGCCAGGATGCTGTTGGCTGCCTTGGCCAGCTGGGCACACGGCCGGCTCATATTCAGCCGGCTGTCGACCAATACCGCCAGGTCCTTTTCCACCAGGCAGCTTCACAGCCACTCTTCCACAAGCCTGGAATGTTGCAGGAGGTTGTTATGACCCAAGTGCAGGACTCAGCACTTGCCTTCATTGAACCTCAGCCCACTGGCCTTGGCCCATCGACCCAGCCCAGATCCCTCTGTAGATCCTCCCTACCCTCAAGCAGACCAACACTCCTGCCCAACTTGGTGTCATCTGCAAACTTACTGAGGGTGCCCTCGACCCCCTCATCCAGATTATTGATAAAGACGTTAAAGAGAACAGGCCCCGGTACTGAGCCCTGGGCAACACCACTGGTGACTGGCTGCCAACTGGATTGAACTCCATTCACCACCACTCTCTGGGCCCCGCCCTCCAGCCC
>NW_010425063.1:0-8857 GCF_000710305.1 Buceros rhinoceros silvestris | reverse complement strand
CTGGGCCCAGCCATCCAGCCAGCTTTTTATCTAGGAAAGAGTACACTCATCCAAGCCATGAGCAGCCAGGTTCTGCAGCCAGGTCCATAATGTTATGGAAAACAGTGTCAAAGACTCTACCTAAGTCTAGGTAGACAATGTCCTCAGCCTTTCCCTCATCCACTAAGCAGGTCACATTGTCATAGAAGGAGATCTGGTTAGCCAAACAGGACCTGCCTTTCACAAACTTGTGCTGACTAGGCCTGATCACTGGTTGTCCTGTACATGCTGTTTGATGGCAGTCTGGATGATCTGCTCCATAATCTTCCCCCGCATCGAGGTCAGACTGCCAGGCCTATAGTTCATCAGATCCTCCTTCCAGCCCTTCTTGTAGATGGGCATCACATTGGCTAACCTCCAGTCAACTGGTACCTCCCTAGTTAGCCAGAACCAATGGTAAATAGTGGAAAGTGGCTTGGTGACCACTTCCACTAACTCCCTCAGCACACTTGGGTGGATCCCACCCCATAGACTTGTGTGTGTCTAAGTGGTGTGGCATTTCCCATTATATTATGGGGGCTTCATTCTGCTCCCTGTCCCTGTCTTCCAGCTCAGGGAGCTGGGTATCCAAAGAGCAACTGCTCTTACTTCTAAAGACTGAGGCAAAGAAGGCATTCACTACCTCAGCCTTTTCCTCATCCTTTGCCACTGTGTTTCCCTCCACATCCAGTAAAGGATTTTGAGGATGCTGTTGTTCACTTCCTAAAATATCACTTATCTTTGAGAAGAACTTGTCCTAGAATAATTACAGACTCTTTTCTGATATTACTGGTAGGTTTCTGGGCATACGTTTATATCCAGATTGTCCTCTAGATGTTCAGTCATTTGCAGAGACATGTGTATGCTGTGGCTCTTTTAAAGACCACTAATTCCTGCAGGAGAACTAACCCACTGCCCTCTAACCTACTGCCAAGCATTATTATTGGAGAGAAAAGCTCACCACTGCAAATAGATGATCAAACTACTTCAGATTTACTCTGCTGTTGTGAACGTGCTTTCTATATAATAAGTGGCGAAGAAAATTGCAAAGCAGAGGTTGAACTAAGTGACTTTCTAAGGTCACTTCAAACCTGAATTTTCCTATGGTCCTATGAGAGGTGGCAATGTGGTACGTGAGACAGAAACTGCTCCTACTGCATAAACCTGAGGATTTATTGTCTATTATTACCAAGCTATGGGCACAGTTCTGCCATCTGATATGAGGTGCTGCATGAACTAACATGCTGATCATGTGAATTGCCTTTCTCTAACATGCTTTTCCACATAAAATACTAATATATTTTTACTTATAATTTATATACTTATAAATAATAGAATACATTATATATAATGTATATATATTATATATGTGTGTGTATATATATGTATATTATATATAGGCCTGCACAACAAAAATCTAATGAAGAAAGTGTGAGCTGAAATAAAACCCAAGCAACTCTTTGACAATTTAGCAATGTCCATGCACTGTGCTACATCCTTTAAGCAGAAGCCCACACATGAAGGTAGAACATAAAATGCCTTTCCTGGGGCTTTACAGCAACCAGGGCTATAATGCCAGAACAGCACAGCTCTCATCCATGTTTAACAGTTGTGCAACACCGATTTGGAGCAATATCAGAATGGAACCCCCCTCTATGACAGAAATAGGGCTGACGAAGTTGTGGAAGGAGCCAATGCTTAACAACAGATAGAGTGTGTGGTGAAAGAGAATACTGCTTGGAGCATAATGTAAGATAAGATTACACTCATACAGCATTGCTATTTACAGGAAGAGAGATGTCACCCCTCCAAAACAGTCACTCTCACACACTGAAATGAATCACAGATTAACCGTTACATTGTTCCTGCAGATTCAAAGGGCTGTTGTAGAGAAGAAGTTTGTGGGGGTGATTGTCCTACTACCAGAAGGGCCAAAGGGTTGCCTTATTCCACTTGAGAAGAAAGGCCCCTTTCCCCAGTTATGTTGTGCTTGCTATCATGAACACAGTCCTCACATATTAACTATTTCAGATTATTTCAATAAACAGTCCATTACCTGGTGTCAGCGACCAGGCACTCAAAATCCATTGAGTGATTCAAAGCATGCACACTTCAATGGAAAGACATGCCCTGACTCCCATCCTGACTCACATGAACTGAGGGGTTAGGCTCCTAGAGTCCACACATGACTGGTAATTTTTAAATTATTACAATGAAAGGAAAGACTGCCTTTTTAATGCCCAAGCACAACAGCTGCAATGTCATTGGGGTTGTGTTCTGAGATGCTCCTAGACTGCAGCCCAAATAAGCATCTTAATGACACTTTAAAAATATGTAAAGCACTTCTTTTATATGCAATGACAATTCTGTCTGGGCGCATCATCTGTTTGACCAGTCAGAACAGAATTAGAATTAATGAACCAGATTCTACTCCAATTTGAACAACGTGCAGCTACGGTAAAGGCAATGAAGCTACACTGTGTGTAAGGGGAGACTTGAACTAAGATGTTTTCTTTATGACAGTGAGCTTACAGTTAAATAGCACCTTTCAACTCCAGTGGATCTCCAGGTTCTCCGAAAAGTGATGCACTACACAAGGCTCTAGTTTATTTATGTGCACCTACTGTTAAAGAATTCTTAACCAACAGCTTCAGAAAGCTCAATGTTATCAAAGTTAGAGAAAGAGTTTGGGGAAGCACAGGAATTTGGACAGTGTGCAGGCATTTCACCTCTACCCTGTAAGAAATGCCTTTGGAGCCTTTAATGATCATACTAGATGATGGCCGTGTCTTGTTACTGTATAGATGAGACAGCATTCTCTGGCATAGTGTCTCAAAGGTGACAGCTGGAGTTACTCAAAAGTAACATTAAATGATGGTCTAAAGGTGTGCCGCTCATTCAAAGAACTATGATTCCTTAGTTACAGTAACTGTTATGTATGGTAATTAGGTTACCAATCATCTTAGATATGGTAATTGCTATATATGGTAATTTATATAGTATAAAAATATATCTGGTGCTAACCAAGTAACAAAATATAGACTAGGATCTTGTCTTAAAAAAAAGGGTAAACAAAATTAATTCGTTGGGGTGCATGGCATTGTCTGCAGAAGGGAATGGCTGAGGTCCTGCAACTTACTACTACTGACATCTCAAACAAAGTAAGTGACGACCTAAGTGCAACATGAATGAAAATAGTGATGGTTGACAAAACAGTAATAGCTGACAGTATTGGTGGGAGGTGAATTAGAAACAGATAAATCAACCAATATTAGTGTCAGCAATTCTCTCATGTACTACTGCCCTTATACTAGACCAGCGTAAGGGCAGCAGCATCCCAGACAACATCTGATGTATCTTCAGATTATAACTGCTCTCCCTGGTAGACATTTGCGGGTTTTCCTAGAGAGGGTGGGGTATTACACAGGAAGATATAAGCCTGTCCAAAGCTCTTCCATTCTGAAAGACAATTCACCACAGATTTATAAATGAGGGAAAAAAGGGAACTGCTTTATGCCAAAACTCCTAGCTTTTTGTAGGCACTGTCTTGCTATATAAAGCAAGAAAACCTAATGAATGATACCTGGTTGTCAGCACTCTGCACACTGAGAGGTACGCATTTCCACATACTAATAGGATCATTAAAATCTGGATGCCAGAGAAGTTTGTAGCTCTTCCCCATTCTGGCTTTTCACTTGGTTTTACCTAGAAAAGACAATTTTCCATTTTCTTCTTTTGTTCAGTGACAGTTCCTGTAATTAAAATAAGATTTGGGGAACAGGGTGCAGAATAAAAGGGAAGTAGGTTAATGTAAAAGTACTGAGAAACTTTAAGAGGCCTCAGCTGGTCATTAGGCAACATCTACACAGCCACCAGTATGCAGGTGAATAAGGGAGCTATACCTTAGGGACAAACAACTAATCAAGTGTGACACTCCAGCTTATTATTGGATGGAAAGAGGCCCCTTGGAACCGGCAGCATAGCCCTTGGTGGTAAAGTGACTTCAGTGAACACGTATGGAAGCAGCATATGGTTATGCCATCTGACCCCTTATTATACTTTAAAGGACAGAGGTATGGTAATAGCATAGGTTTATAATGCTACAGCATCCTATAGCATATGTGCTTCTCTCCCAGCAAACACTAGTTTCTCCTTCACACACCCATCAGGCTGTGTCTGTCTGATTGACTACAGCAAGTGACTTTGGCAGGGCAACATAAAGCCCTGAGAAGGAAGGGCTATAACATATTAATATAAGAATGTAGTTGATTACAATATAAGCTGCTGAAAGTGAGCTGTCTATAGCACAAGACTGGAAGAATGCAGCTGTCTGAGGGTCCCGCCAGGAGAATGCATCTATCTATACCTACAAGCGTGTGGTTGAACACAGACAGCTGTCATGCAATCAGAGCAGTCTGATGGGGTTGTCACCTATCAAACCATCGCACCCACAGTTACTGTGGGTTTAAAGACACCTCCTGTCTACACCCCAGCAGCTAATTAGTGTTTGCCATCAGTGAGGGAGAAGGAGGGGTCTCACTGGGTTTGTTTAAAAGTTTCTGAATCTCCACTTTGACAGAAAGTTTTGTCCTTCAACTGGCAAATGCCATTTGGCTCTTGTACTCAAGGGAATGATTCTATTATTAAGAATCTGATTTATTTTTAATAACCCTTCTGCTGTATATATAGGAACACCCTGGATATTATAATCTAAAAAAATCTCTAAGGGTAATTTGTTTTGAAACAAATACACTGTCTGGTATTTTTTTAATAGTGGACAGTAATCAAATGAGGCACGTTTTCTATATCTGATGTGTTGTAAGAATACATTGAAGTGTTTGGGGTTTTTCTGTTTGCTTCTTCCAATATAGACAAGCAACATTTAAATAATTAAGTTTTACAAAAATAGATGTAAAGAAATTCTTAATAAAGGACAATCAATCCTGCAGTCAGACCCATCAGGCCCATCCTGCCTGAAAGCCAAAGAGTCCACCTGCTCTGAGCTGACTGCTCTATTTATATATGTATCTGGCTGGGATTTACCAGTTACTCTCTGCCCTTAGTTAATGGAGTTCAGCCTTGCATGGTCTCAGAGACGATGCTTAGGATAACTCTGCATGGGACTGCGGCTGTCCTCTACAGCTGATGCAGCACGCCTTCCTGTGCTCAGCTCCTCTTCGGAGCGATGGGTCCTTCTAGGCACCTGTCTTCTAATTGTTGGTGGAGCAGCCCACCTGTCAACCCCCACCTTTCCTTTCCAGATCTCCTGCACCGGAGGCTTCATATGCAAGCATTAGCTGGCCTCACCTCTCTTTCTTCAGTACTGATAAAAGGGAGTCTATTTAAATATCCCAGGTTGGAGCTTTTGATATCACTCTCCATTTACATGGATCAAGTAGGCTGAGCTTTTTCCTCTTCAGCTGTATGAGCTATTAGTATGTGAATGTTTTGTCCCTTTCTTCCCCCAAAAAAGAAGGCTTAAAATGTTATTTGCTTTGGATTCTGAGAAGTACAAACTCTACCACATGGCAGACACATGTGAATCCATATGCTAGCATGTCTGTAAAGCCGAGAGAGATTAAAGCCTGAAGCTTCTATTAAATGTTCGTCTTTTTTTCTTGCATGCAACATTTTTAGATTGAGCTGTAAATGTTCACTGACTCATGAATATTTTTGAGCCAGCTCTGTTCTCTGTGACAAATCATGCTGCTTGTGTGTTGGTTTAGTGACAGATAGTTACCTGAAAACTTCTAATTTAAAATGGTTTATGGCCATCTGAGGGGAAAAAAATCTGTGATCTTTGACTGACTGTTGGAACGGTATGAGAAGAGGAAACATACTGTATTCAAGTCCCACAGCATGCCAACTTTCTTTCTTCTAGAAATGGACAAAACTGAAAGGAAAATGACTGCTGGCATATTGTAAAAGTACCTCCAAGTTTGTACAAGCTTCAGTGATAGATGCAAACACAGACAAAACCCTTTATAGGAAACAAAAGGTTTTGCAAAGAAAGCTGAAAAATATCCTATGAAAGGAACAGAAGTATCATGGTTAGTCCTTCCAACAAAAAGAAATAGACGCCCTCTAGCCTTATGTCCCAGAGTCAGATTTATTGTAGCTGCTAAACCAAATATAGATATTAAAGAGTGCTGTTCACACTTTTAAAAGCACATATCATATTTAAAGCAATGCAAAGAAACCTTTTCTTCTTTTAGAGATCTCAGATACAAGGACTGCCTTGTTTCTTGAAAGTTAGCTACCTTGAATCACCTCACATTACTGTGATCCATGAGCATATGAACAGGCAGTTCACTGACAGGAACTGCTCTGTGATAGCAGCTTGTATGTACACTTCCACACAGCTGTAAATGCAGGACAGTCTGATTTAGCTGATCTCTAATGGCCATCAAATTCAAGCCTTGAATTAGAGATCCCTCTGGGATGGGAAAAAAGTTGTCTTCCATTCAGGTGAAGAAAGAGAAGGGCACTGCCCATAGACAGTTAGCAGAGACAGGGAGCAGAGTCATGTCTCAGAGTATGCACCACACCACACGCATTAGCCCTGTGCTAATGAAAACAGAGCATTAGGACCTCTAGTTCTTCTTCCCCTGCCAACCCTTTTATCCTAAATCAGTTCTAAAAACTGATGGGTTCTTCATACAACAGGGATTATCCCTGTTCTAGAGAAATATGAAATTTCATTCCTTTGGAATAGAAATGTAAGACGAAATAGAAAAAATTCCTCCTACTGCTAGATGGAAGTGCATTAGCATAATACAGAATTCTGTAGTTAGGCTAATAAACTGTCTTTCTTTTTTTGATTAGAAGTAAATCACATCATAACTATGCTATCATCATTAATACAACACCACCACTCTGCATATTTCCACTCTGGGCTCTAAGATTTCTTGCTGTCTATTTTAATGATCAAAGTCAGCAAATCTAGACTCTTCTTTTCCCAAATGAATCCAAGGGAATAAGCCCCTAAGATCCTACTGATTTTCAGTAAGATCTGGACATTAGGTCCCTATAGATGCCTTTGAAAATATTAGCCTGAAATGCTCAGTCAAGAGTGAAGGTCTGCTCTAGTAAATTCAGAGACCACCACTAGCATCAGTTGCACTGAGTGGAAAGGATGAAGGGTAATTACAGTCCCAGCTGCCAAATTCACCTCAGTGGCAAGCAATCATGATTTGCACTGGAATTAGGAGGTGGGGGAGTCACAGACACTCTGAAAATCAAGACACTTGTGTTAAAAATATGGACATAAGCACTTCATCTGTGTTTGAAAATCTTTACCTCGATGTCTAGGGAAGGTCACAGAGTCAATCTGTGAAGGGATATGAATGACACCAAGAACATCCTGTTCCCCAAAAAGCAGATCATGCCTCCTCTTCCATGAAAAATATCATAGTATACCTTGGTCTCTACCCAGATTAGTACTTTTGCATCTTTTGTAGTTAGGTAACACTAACAATGAACTCCCCATAATTACAATAATTTTACTGATACACACTATTTACAGTTACATGTATTTGCAGTAAAAGTACTGTTATTTATTAAACTATTATTATATTCTTATACCATTGTCCTTTATTAAACTATCCAACTGGTATTCTTTAATATGTATCCAATAGCGTATTAAAACAGCCCCTCCATTAGAAAGTGGTTATTTACAGTGTAAGAGCAGAGTAGCACAGTAATCCACCATCACCTGAAGTTTTCTGCAAGGATAAGAGAAGGCACACGTCTCTGCAGCTGCAGCACTTCATTCCTGACTCCCAGCCCTCTGTAGTTCCCAGTCCTTTCCATGGAGGCACCCTCCAGAGGCACTGCTGCTTGGCACTCCAAGCAAGTCCTCAGTCCCAGCCCCACAGCAGCCACTGCACACACTTGCTGTTCTAATTTGGAAGAAATTCCATCCTGGAGTGTTCAGTATAGGAATTAAGGAGACAAGATACTTAAGGCAAAAATAGAGCTCTGTTAAGTCACCTACCATTCTTAGCCTTAGAAGTCTGTTGGGGCCATTTCCATTTTATGGTACTGAAACACCACAATCAAAACAGAAACGGCAGGAAGAATCCAAGAGATGTCCTAGGGAGGAAAAAATAATCAGATTTAATATTTTGCAAAGCTTTTGGCTCAGTGGCCCATTGACAACACTCAACATTTTGTTCAGACTATTCTGCACCTTCATCAAAAAACTTCCAATAGAAAACACTCTGTTGCTTGCAGGCACCTGAATCCAGCTATGAAGCAGGCATTTAGCTTTACAGCGCAACCGCTGTCCTAAAGGCAATCACTCAGAAAACTCCGATCCAGTGCATCCTACTGTTCTCAAAACTGTGGTATCTGACCACCTTTAAGAGTAGATTATTTGGAAGAAGTAGGTAAAGATTAATAAATTACGGAACTGAGTAAACACACCTGGACATTCTCTGCAGCAAACACTCTAGTGATCAGTGATCTGGATCTAATCTCTTTGCTTCAGTGAAGCGTAAATTCAGCAGTGATTTGGATCTCAATCCAGATTTGGAAGTTAGATATTTAATAGGCCAAACTAAGTCCATGATCTGCAGACATTAGGAACTCAAGCAAGAATATGACTGGGAGCAATGCTACCTCTTCTTTAAATCAGCTTCCTCTTTCCAATTTTCTCAGCTTGCCAGCTTCAGCCTGCCTCAAAACCAGTCACCATTGAGAATAACACACTTACTTGCTACTGACAATCTTTGCTTTGTATTCTTGCTGCTCTCTCTTTACTACTCCATAGTTAATATATTGATTTTAGAAAAGAAGGGGAAGGGGAGGGGAAGGGGAAGGGGAGGGGGAGGGGGAG
>NW_010425062.1:4107-4442 GCF_000710305.1 Buceros rhinoceros silvestris | reverse complement strand
ACTCAGGATGACTATGAGGGTTTTGCAAGACTATGCAGGGAGAAGGTTAGAAAGGGTAAAGCCCATCTTGAGCTTAGTCTGGCCACTGCCATAAGAGACAACAAAAAATGTTTCTATAAACACATTAACAGCAAAAGCAGAGCTAAGGAGGGTCTCTATCCTTTGCTGGACATGGTGGGGAACGTAGTGACCAAGGATGAGGATAAGGCTGAGGTATTGAATGCCTTCTTTGCCTCAGTCTTCCACGGTAAGACCAGCTCACTGAGTGCTCAGCCTCTTGAACCAGAAGGCAGAGGAGGGGAGTGGAATCAAGGCCCCGTAATCCACGAGGGACC
>NW_010425062.1:3067-3311 GCF_000710305.1 Buceros rhinoceros silvestris | reverse complement strand
TTCAACATCTTTATCAATGATCTGGATGAGGGGATCGAGTGCACCCTCAGCAAGTTCACAGATGACACCAAGTTGGGTGGGTGTGTTGATCTGCTTGATGGTCAGAAGGCTCTACAGAGGGATCTGGACAGGCTGGATCAATGAGCCCAGGGCAATAGTATGAAGTTCAATAAGGCCAGGTCCTGGATGCTGCACTTGGGATACACCAAAACCCTGCCACAACATACGCTTGGGGAGGAGCGGC
>NW_010425062.1:386-2850 GCF_000710305.1 Buceros rhinoceros silvestris | reverse complement strand
CTTCAGCATTACAGGCTGGGGGAAGAGTGGCTGGAAAGCTGCCCGGCAGAAAAAGACCTGGGGGTGCTGGTCAACACCCGATTGAACATGAGCCAGCAGTGTGCCCAGGCAGCCAAGAAAGCCAATGGCGTCCTGGCTTGTGTCGGAAATAGTGTGGCCAGCAGGAGGAGGGAAGGGATTGTCCCCCTGTACTCGGCGCTGGTGAGGCTGCACCATGAGTATTGTGTCCAGTTTTGGGCCTCTCACTTGAAGAAGGACGTGGAGGGGCTGGAATGTGTTCAGAGAAGGGCAACAAAACTTGAAGGGTCTGGACATCAAGTCTTATAAGGAGCAGCTGAGGGAACTGGGGTTGTTTAGCCTGCAGAAAAGGAGGCTGAGGAGAGACCTTACTGCTCTCTACAACTACCTGAAAGCAGGTTGTAGAGAGGTGGGGCTTGGTCTCTTCTCCCATGTGACAAGTGACAGGATGAGAGGAACTGGCCTTAAGTTGTGCCAGGGGAGATCTAGGTTAGATATCAGGAAGAACTTCTTTACAGAGAAGGTCGTTACGCATTGGACCAGGCTGCTTCAGGGAGGTGGTGGAGTCTCCATCCCTGGAAGTGTTTAACAGACATGTAGATGTGGCTCTAAGGGACATGGTTTAGGGACCCTGGCAGTGCAGGGTGAACGGTTGGACTCGATGATCTTAAAGGTCTCTTCCAACCAGATGATTCTATGATTATATGTTGAGAGAAAGACATGTGCGCAACACATCAAGCAGACCATGATCCTTCCTGCAACTTCTGGTAAACAGTGATGTACAGACTTCCTGAGCCAGAAGTTGCATTAGGTTGAATAGACATGAATGAACCTGTTGTCCACAAAAGTGTGCAATCTCTTCTGACCACATGTATGCTTCTGCCTTTCACAACTTCCTATGCTGATAGGTCCTGTAATATAATGATGCAATAGCAGAAGAAATAGACAAAGTATTTATTTTAGCTTATGTTAAAGTAGCTTTCTCCAGCAGTTGCAGTGACAACAGGTAGATTTGAAGGGAAGGAACTGTAGAGTGTCCAGGACAAGAAAGCAGGGAAAAGGTTAATTCCATATTAATACATCTGCTACAAAAACTTGATTATAGTCTTCTTGCACCAAGCATTATTGCAGTAAGGCTATTAAGTGTAATATTTAACCCTGTATTTATAAGTATTGCAGAAAACCACTGATTTAATCTTACCTTTGCCTTAGCATTATGCTTGTCGATACAGAAGAGGGCAAATGAAAAGGAATGGTTTTTTCATTTGTTGTGCAGTATAATCTAAACTGTACTCTCTGTCCAGAGATCTAAAACCAGAACCGGATAACTGTCTGTCCATCTGCAAAACACTGGCCAAAGACCATTCTCTAAAGTCTTAATTCATGAATGGTAGAACCTGAAGCACTCTGAAAACACTGTCAACCATACCAGTAAGAACTGTACCTTCTACTCTAAGACCGGTGAAAAGGTGAGGGAGATAAAACTGACCAGGAGGTTAGAAAACAGTTCAAGTGATTGTGCAAAACTTAACACTTTGGATTCATTCAAATCATGCTGAATGTCAGCTCAATCACAAAAGCTTATCAACAATAAGGACACTTAAAATTGACTAAACTCTTCTATTAGATGAAAACATTGACCTTATAAGGTACATTTGCCACGCAATACTGAACATCCTATGACCTGCATTACTGATACAGAAGAATGGTATACTGAATTGGGAAAGGCAGCAAATTCCAGAGACCTGAGAAACAAGAGGTCTTACAGTATGAAAACATACCACAGAGGTTCTCATTACTCCTAAAAGGAGAGAATATATGTCAGCACGTATCTTCCCCTGGAGGAAGGAGACCAGGAGCAGCCACCAGCAAATAAAGCCTCATTTTCACTGAGACAAGGCACTCAGCATGGCAAATTCTTCCCTCTAGATACCCCAAGCTAGAACAATTTTGAGTTTTCCATGCTCCATGGGATGATTTCTTCTCTGTAATGTTCCAGTGTGTATATTGACATTTATGAACAAATCATCAGCTTGAAGAAAAAGGCTAAAATGCTGAAAGAAAACAACTCGTACTAACGGTACTCTCAGAGTGAGTTTTTCAAAACAAACCTTAATTTTAGGTATGTTTTTAATATAAAAGCCTGTTTAAGCAAGCTAAGGAGATGAAAGAGACGTGACAGCAGGATCTGGGAGCACCAGAGATGTGGCGTCCACAGCGCACAGAAACCTCAGCCAGCACAACCGAGGAAAAGCCCCCGAAAAAAGGCGAAGTGGAGGAGAGCTCCCCGGGCGTGGAAAGCACAGAGCCAGCAGGTTATGGTGTCGGCGGGATGTGGAAAACGCGGGTGGCAGTTACGACGGGTGGCAGTTACGACGGGTGGCGGGTGTTTTGGGGCAGGAGCCGGGCTCTGTCCCTGCTCGTCCTGGCGCCGAGCCCCGCACCT
>NW_010425062.1:0-266 GCF_000710305.1 Buceros rhinoceros silvestris | reverse complement strand
CATCGGGTCAACGGCCAGCCTCGGCCAGCGCTGGCTGACTCCAGGGACGATAAACTTCGCGTCCCCCGCAAATAAAAGGTATAATTGAAAACGCCGTCTCCCTTGGGTTTAGAAAAAAAGGAAAGAAAGAAGAAAGAGCCTCATCATCAGGCTGGCCCCCCGGCTGAGAAATCCCGCGGCGGCTTTCCCCCTTCCCCGGCGCTTCCGCTATTTCTGGGCAGGGTGAAGCAACGCCGCTTCAGTCTCTTCCCTCCCGGTGGGGTGAA
>NW_010425061.1:45674-52561 GCF_000710305.1 Buceros rhinoceros silvestris | reverse complement strand
AGACTGTGTGGTCACTGGGTGAGGGTGGGAAAAGCTCTAGATTTAACCCCCACACACCTTCCAAAATTTACAAGTGTCCAAAAAAAAAAAAAAGCTATAGGCCTGGTCTCTGGTTTCTTGACTAAAACCAGCTGACCCTCTCCCGAAGGGCCTGAGGTGGGTCTTCCCCAGCAGAAAGGAGGCTTCTCCTGCCACTCCACTTGCTGTCTGTCAGCATTTGATGAGGGGAAAGGGAACAGCAACGCTGACCCCTAACCCCTCCCTCGCCCCTCCCTACTCCATAGTATTCCCATATTCCAAACACATCCGTCTTTTTTCTTCTTGTAAAACAACTTAGTGATTTAAAGGTCCCCCATCCACATAAAGAAAAATAAGTTACATAATATTATAACTGGCTTTTCAGTATTCTTTGGGAGTCTGGGAATGTCAGGACAAGGAGGTTTGCCCCAGACAAGTGCTTGGCATCAGCAGCTGCCCCTTTATTACGAGCTGGACAGGCACCAGTTACCCACCTGCCTTTTACACAATTTGCACAAACCCAAAAGTCCAGACAAACGTTTCTGCTCCTTGTATTTACACTAGTTCAAAATGATATTCACAGCGTCTTCTGCATTTTGGCCAAAAGTCAATAATTGGTTTCGAACTTTGGAACGTGCCCACACAGACTTTCACCCAGGGTCTGTCGTGTCTACCCAATCAAAGGGGCTGGGATGGTCAGGAGGAGCCTTACAGAGACTTCTGTCAGTCGATGGGACGGAGACCTCCAGGCTGGCACGCTCAGAGCACGAGATGCAGCTCATCTAGCTGGCACCAGTCCCTTCCATTACTTGCTGGGCCTGCTTCTGCCCCATGCAGCACTGTGCAACCGACTGGAACAACCTGAGCACGGAAGCAAAGCGGCGTTAGGGGCGTTTTACTCCACTACGAAGCACCAAAAGCTCAAGGTGCTCAACTCGCCCCTGCTCCAGATGTGTTGTTTTAGTGATCTGGTGGTTAAGTTATACTCACTTCTCAATTTCTGGAGCGCAGTGAACAAACTCATGGTTCCAGAACTTAAAAGCTGGATTTTTTATCAGCTCAATGAAAGTAATAAGGAGACCCCAGGGGTGAGGCCTATTTACAATCAGTCGTTCCAAGAGAACCCTGAAAGCCAAAAGTAGGAACAGTTAGAGCTCAAAATGCTAAAAGCACCCAAGGCTGGAAAGCAGAAAGCTGAGTGCCGGCGGCATCCCCCCCCTCACCTGGTGATCTGCTCCTGGATGGCCTCGGTGTTGGCCTCTGCGAAGAGGTACAGCATGGTGCAGCTGAAGTAGTGGGTGTGACTGTTGGGATAGCGCAGCTGGTTGGCGATGGCGTTCAGGAACAGGTACCGGCCTGCGGAAGGGGAACAGTGAGGGCAGGTGCTTCCCTTCCACGCACACAGAAAGGAATAAAGAGCAGCCAGTACTGGTTAAGGTTTAGGTTGGTGAACCTGTCTTAGGAGGGTACAACAAAACCAGCTGAGGAAATGGAAAAGCCGTAGTCGACCCAGGCTGACACGCAGCAACAATTCAATTCCTGTGTGTTAAACTCGTTCCCTTGAATCCCCTGAACACCGGATTTGACTATTGCTCCTGCATCCCAAGTTTAATCTTCTAGCACAGCGTCACCACGAATTCACGAGCAGCTGGGGGAAGTGACCTGCTGTGTTTCTCACAGCTCCGACAACTGGCCGATAAAGTCAACGACTGAACCGGAAGCGGTTCCAGCTCACCTTCGGTGTCCAGGTCTACTGCCAAATTCTGGAAGATGTCCATGTGAGCCGAGTGGGTGATGGTACTCATGGAGGGCGTGCTGCCTTTGTTGTGAATGTGCGCGATCGCTTGAGTACCTACGTAGAGCACCAGGGCGTTAATCAGCTGGATGTTGTAGCGGTTGCCAGGTTCATTTGAGACCTAATGGCAAAGACAGGAGAAGCGTTAACGTTCTGGATTCCTTCAGCAGTCAAAGGCACGGCACGTGCAACAGCAGCGTCTGAGTATCTGCTCCGTTAGACACGGGATGTACGAAATGCTGCTGGTCAGCAACGGTGAACTGGGCTTCAGCCAGTCTGCCTTTTCTTCACCCCAAAAACACAAGCATGCAAGATTATTTCTGCAACAGTGAATCCATCGGGAGCAAAAACTTAACGGATTCTGAAAAACCACAACGGAGGTCAATAAACCCAGCTGGGTCTCAGACACTGCCTGGGTAAACAGTGCTGGAGCCACGTGTGGGAAGCCAGAGACTCTTCATCGCCCAGTGGCTGGGGACAGAACGCCCCAGGCTGACACAGCCAGCTGTGTTCTTCACCGAAGCTTTGCAAGGTTGGGCACTAGAGACGCGCGAGCAGAAGAGTCCAAGTTTTAGACAACCTCCCACTTTCACTATGAGCATTTGGCAGCTCGCGTAGATAAACCCAACTGCTTTTAAATTAGATCATTTTAGGGTCCTTAAAGTCAACATTCTCTCTCCTTGAACTCCACCTGGCTGAAACATCCTAACACACCATTAAACATCCTGCTAGGGAGGGGTGGAAGAGTTACTCGAGAAGCGCGTGTTTTCACAGGCTCTTCTACTGCCTGGACAACACGCGTGCCACACGCCAGCAGAATCCCTGCAAAAGGCAGGGTGACTCAGCCAGCGAGATCATTTGGCTCACACTCTTTAAATTCAGTGTCCTCAGAAACCAGCCACTCACTTGTAGGTTGCTGCGCAAGTCAGACAGAAAAGTGACCGGGGAGCGGGTTTTGAGATAGGAATCCAAGTCTTTCTTGAACTGAGGAGGCATCACACCAGTGAAATTCGTGAGTATTCGTGGAGCAATATTAATCTCGCTTAACATGTCCACCTGTCGAGAGAAAACCCAGTCAGCTAAACAGTAAGCAACTGCTGAAGAACTAATTGCAGCAGCAGATTGGTACGTGACACTACGTCAACTGCTGCTGTTGATCCCTTTTTCCTACCAGCAATGAAAAGAAAACACTAGACTTTTGTGGATTCCAGAAGAAACTTAAGTCTCTAACGTGCAGACTTACTAGATGACTGTCTCGGAGCTGAGGATAAAGGCATTCAAGGGCGGAGGCTGCAGGGGAATCCAGTCCCCACCTTTGAAGCCCCCTTGCCAGTTTGGTAGTGTAAAAATCTACCAGACACCCACGCAAGTCCAGAACAGCCTCCTTCAGCCTCGAGAAGTGCTAACTAAGAGAGCACTGCAGCTTCGCTCCCATCTCCCTGCATGGCTCGGGCAAGGAGGAAGGATGGGACAAGGCTTCAGCAGCGTGAGAAAGTTTGTTTCTTCTAACTATTCCGTGACAGGGAGACTGGCGTGTGCCCAAAGATCCAGTTAGATAAGATGAACACTTCTCCAAGTCCCTCCCCACTGGGCGAGAGGCTTGCTTCAGAACAGAGGTTTATCTCCTTGTTTCCACAGTAAGATGGCGCCTGTGTTTCTCATCACATTATATTTACAGTTACACAGAGCTCGGACACCAGCTCCTCAACAATGAGTTATCTGGACTCCGGTCACCACCCATCCTGTGCAGCACAAACTGTACGAGTCAGCACAAGCTGAACAAAACAGATGAGGAGAACTGTTGGCTGAGCCAGCAAACAGCAAAGCCACCAAGGAGCGCGTTTCAGTGACAAACAAGACGGCACAATGATAAAGGTGCCCTTGCTCCAGCACCGCGTGTGATCTAGGGACACCAGCAAGTCAGTCTCCCTTCGGACAAGCAAAGCGCTCTGGTTTTCCGTGCACACACGAGGCTCTCCATGAGTTCTGGGTAACACACATCTTAACAGCGCAACCCTTCTGGTGGGACCTGCACGGACCTTGAAAAGGATCTGTGGTTGCCAATGAAGCTGCACGGACCAGGGGCAAGTTCTGTGCTGCCAGCTGCAGCAGATCTCATCCAGGACAAGGACCGTATCCTGCTCCGTGGGGAAACTGTCAAACACTGAGCACTTCCAACATGACTGAAACCTCCTGCTCTAAAAAACGCTGCTCAGACGCTTAAGTCTCAAATTACCTGTTAAATTTTGAATGGTTTGCATTAATTCAAGTATCAATTAAACTGTTCATAAAACTCCACCAAAAACCTGGGTGAGGAGTACTTTAAGTGTTAAAGCTTCCTCCTCTCAAACCCAGCCAAGTCAACCCTACCTTTAGATTGGGGGTGAAGGGGTCTGGAAGCCTCATGTTCCGCGGGAAGGCACTCAGGATCAGGTTCCTTAGCTGAATACAGTTGGGTGGGATCACGTCACAGAACCCGTAGTGGTAGTCACAAAGGAATTCGGGGAAATCGTGCAGCAGGACCAGCAACACACGCAGAGTGCCCTGCAAAATAACATGAGATGGCAAAGAGGCGTGTTACTGTTGGAAGAGCTTGCAGGGCCACCCCTCCGTGCCATGTGGTTAACCGTCACGGGAGGACACTGCTCCGGGAGGGCAGCCTGTGTCTGTCCAACAGCAGATTTAAGGCCAAGACACAAGAACAGTAAACCCTACTGTGCTACCGGAACACCTACTTTCAGACAAGTTGGTTTGGAAGTAGCATTTACTAGCTGACAGTTTTCTTACCTTGTAAAGAATTTGCATAGGTTTGGTAAGTTCCACGTTTCTAAGGAAAGGAGCCAAGTACTTGAAAAGATCGATCAATAGCTGGGCATACATGGGCCAACCCTGTCAGGAAAAAAGAGACACGGCAGGTGGACCATGTGCAATGAAGAGCAGTTATCTTAACCTGAAAGCTATCATTAGATTGGTCTTTGTATAAACCAGGGCTGAGGGCACGTCCTGCTGCCAGCAGGGCAGCACAGCTCATGAGCTCAAGGGCTTTAGCTGCCCGTCACGTGCTACGGTCGTTTCCAGAACCCTCAACATGCCACACTGAAATTCGCTGCATTCTACAGCTCTGCCAGCTGTTGACAGAGGCATGTTTATTAAATTCAATTCACCCTGTATTCCGTAGTTTGACACACGGACTCTGCCCCATGCAGTTAGGTGACTGTGAATATGGAAGACAACAAAAACAGAACAGCCATGCCACTAGTGCACTTGGACGTGAAACAGCACCACGCCAGATAAGCATCCGTGTGAGCTTTAATTCAGAAGAGATGAAGTGCAGCCACACCTTCTGCTGTGGTGTATGTGCCAGCATTCTTGCAATAAATATCCGGTGGGAGATCAGTTCCAGCCAGGCATAAACAAAACCTGGAGCTTTTGTAGGCCTCAGGATGTGAAATGTGTTACTGAAAGAAAAGTTAGAGCAGGTTAGAAGTGCACAGCAATAAGTTTGCTTTTTGTAACACCGAGGGGAAACGCACACAGCCCTAAAAGCGAGGCATCTTAGCATCGTGGGTTTTACCAGTCATAATCCTCAATACGAGCACGTGGACAGGCTATAGGAGAACCGGTTATTCCGAATGTGATTAAGCCACCACAAAGGAACAGTCAGATAGTCTTCAGCTGAAAAATCTTGATCCTAGCAGGAAGGGATGAGCATTGTGGCCAACCTCAAAGACGTACCAGAAAGCCGTGAGCGTCTGGAAGTTGATGGTTTCCAGCACGTGCTCAGGAGCGTTCAATTCCAACAGCAACATGATGAAAATGCGATGGTAAGGAAGCTGCTGAAACTCGCTCTGCCGAACATCATGGTCTTGCAGAAGTACTCCCACCACAATGCCAAGAACCTGACGAGATCGAGACATTTCAGCAGTGACAGCAAGAATCACTTTGCAAGTCGGCCTAGAGCTAATACTTTAACCATCAGTAAAAAAAAACACCAGCAGATTCTAACCAGAACCAAAGGTTCTACTTGCTGGAAGCACTCCACAAATTAATATTACGGTCTGTATCAGCAGCTCCCAACCACTACGTGTGGCTCTCCCTGGCCCATGGATGCCAGTCACAAGCGACCGAGCAGCGTTGGAAGATCTTAACTACCCAAGACCATCCATGAACCAAGCAGTGCAAGGGTAGAGAGAAGGTCCTCAAAATCAAGGCAGACACCCACGTATCACCAACCTTAACCACGCTTTCTAATGCCCCAAACCACAGCAGCTGACTTTCTCGTTTCAAGGCACAAAGGCGAGTTTTGGGTTTGTTTGGTATGAACTCACTGCGAGCGAGAAAGCCACCTGGCAGCCTCAACAGTTTATCTGTTCAGCGGCCAACCCCTTAACACCCTCATCTGATCCCTCAGCAGGAGCCCGTGCGAGGGTCTCCGTTCCGTGGTTATCAGCCAAGGTACACTCGACTATGCGCTTTAAATGCGACGAGTACTAAAAGGGTTCCCCACCTTGTTCAGGAGGTTGATCTTTGTAACTGTGTTGGTGGCCTCCCCAGAGTGCTTCACTAGCAGTGCAATGAGTCGCACAAAGGCATCCAGGTTGTGGTAGCACTTGGCTCGAATCATGGTGGGGTTGGCAGCAGGGTTGTGCTGCTGCTCAGCCTGAGCACGATAGCTGATTTCAACACACATTTCGGTGCAAAGACGGAAAAAGCGGGTTATCAGGTCATCCGTTTTCAGAATTCCTTGCTGGTGCATCTATCAGGAAAGGGAGAAACCTCAGAACTGTAACCACAGCAGGTTCGTTTTACAGCTTATTTCAAACATCACACCCTTTATAAAGCCCCCACCTCGCCTGCCACAGCTAATTTCCACCCCGCTCTCCAGAGAGGTGGGTACCACGCTCTATCTGCTACTTTTCCCCAAGGCAGCTTGAGGGTGACAACGCAATTTCAGCAAAGACATCTCCTCCCAAACAGAGTCTTTTTGATCCCAACTCTTCAAGCGTCAGCATGGCTGAAGAGCCCGTTTCAGTATCAGCAGGATCAGCGCTGCCAGCAGCACTCGACCTTGGAT
>NW_010425061.1:39845-45561 GCF_000710305.1 Buceros rhinoceros silvestris | reverse complement strand
GGTTCAGCCCGGCAGGCCTTCGGGAGCCCACGTGGGGGGTCCAAGCTTTGGGACAGGCCCACCTCAGGAGCCACCACTGCTTTGCAGCCACGTTCTGTAGAAACAAACTGCATTTGAAGAGTGGATTTTCCTCACAGGAACTTCATGTGCCAAGACCAAGTGGGCTTTGTTTGTTTTGCATCGGGGTGTTGCTTTTAATAACCTACAGATAAAAAGCGCTCTCCTTTTATCTCCTCTTACGTGCTACCCATGGTACTAAAGCCATCGACACGAAACAAGTTGCAGTGCAGGCAACCTCTGGGTTTTGAATAAAGCATCTAAACTCCTACTGCAATGACATGAAGCTATTTAAACAGCATAATCACTAACTCTTGGAGAACTTCTACTATCCCTGGAGTATTACAAAACACTCCTTTAAAACCCACAGCTAAAGCCTGCAAGGAAAAAATTATTTATCAACACTGCACTTGATACATTTCCAATTCAATTACAAATCTGATCAGATAAGTACAAAAGGTAAACAAACAAGTGTGACAAGAGTCAAGCGGCAGAAGGGCACTGAGCCTTAGGAGTACACTGAAGAGTGCTTTATAAGCTTACTTTAAGGTATAAAAGCAGTGAGGTCACGCGAATATTTTTTTTAAAGTGGGTTTTAACACAAGACGCATTGAAAACATTCAAAGAAGATGCCATGCAGTAGCAGTCAGACCTAGCAATGAGCCAGCACATGGGGACACTGAAGTCCCATGAAGAATCACTGCATTAGTCAAGATCTTCATGGATACTTCCTAGCCTGAACTTCCTTTTCTTCGTAGCTGCCAAATCTGTAGCATTTCTGTGGTGAGAACACAGAAATTTAAAGAGAACACAGTGCAAAGAGGCTAAGTCAGGGCCTCCCCTGCAGCTGTGGTAAAGGAGCTGCCGGGAACACAGTTTTGGGAAGATAGTGCAGATAAACAGGGAGTTTGTTACTGCACGTGCTGGGCTACTGAGGCATCGCCCTCCCAGTCACGCCTGGCAGGCAGATGTGTGCTCTTCATCACACCCAATATGGTGCCCTGGAGTGAGATGTTGGAGCCTGTTTAAATTTAGGCACCACTTGAAATGTCAAGTTTTTCCTGTCTCATGACTCAATCTTTTTTCTAAGATCCCCTTGTTCACGTGGTCTGAAACAATTTACCTGCATCTCTCTCTAATCACAATTCCCTTCCGCAGGCTGTCAGGGCTTTTACTGTTACCCGTAACGAGCAGCTCTAGTCCAGCTCCATCACAGAGCGTGGCTGCACCGCTGCCACAGCTATCTCTGCTGAAGTCCTTTCCCACCAGACTTATCCCAGAACTCGTGGTCTGAACTGACAGCTTGGTGCTACAGTATCTGAAGAACACGAGTTGGTGCTGGGTAGGGGTTTCTAGAGAACTTTACCATCAACACACCAGACACAATGTGGACAGCTGGCTGCCAGACACCTGGAAGTTTCAAAAGGAAGCCTAACACAGGTTAGAGCACTGCTTTAAAACAGAGGGCATCGCACCCTACTGATGTTGAATAAAAAGCACCTTTCTTTCCCAAAGCTCTACCTGTCCAACAAACGCAGAGAACGCTTTGGTACTGTCGCGGCCCGCTGCAGCCGAATGGTAGAGGTTCACCCACTCCCGCAGCAAGTATTCTGCCTTCTCCCTCAAGCCTGGCGGATCGTCGTACTCGGAGGCTTGGGAAATTCCTGAATGCATCATGAAATTGGGACCTCCGTGAGCACGGTCAATCATCGCTTCGTAGTTTGACCGGACCACTTCCATCAGCTGGGGTAACCTAAGGCAGCAGACCAGAGCGAGAGCCAGGTTAGAAGTTCTCCTCCCCCAGAAGGGGTGGGAATTGGAAACTCAGTCAAATCTAGTTGAAAGAAAGCAAATTATTTCTTATTCTACATCTTCGTATCTTCCAGCCCTCACTGGAATAGCAGAAATAATGAAAGCAGATCATTTACGATGAAAGAAGGAACACTGAAGTCATACAAGCTTTGAAGTTCCACTCCAACGCAGCAAAGCACCGCAAGTATGACAAACAGCTTCACTTCTGCAGACTTGGGAAGCCCCAAAACGCTCTTTGTTTTGGGACCTCCCACTAGCAGTTGGGTTGGTAGCGACAGCCACTGCCGCCACCACCACCAGCCAGCTGCTGGTTGCTCCCACAGCAACCCAGAGTTCTCCAAGCTCCCATCCAGGGCTTTCTCAAAGCCAGCAGCAGTTGGTTCCACCTCAGTACATGGAGACCTGCAAGTCCCACAGGGCTCTCCAGATGCTGTGGCAGCATTTGCTGACCAATTACCTGCTGGTGGATACACAGGGCACGCGAGATCCACAGATGATTGCTTTGCAGGCTCTAAACAAATCGGGCTAAAGAGATAGAAGGGATTGTCTAATTTGATGAATTGCTTATGATTAACAAAATAACCTATTACCCCTCACGTGTTTAATATTTCAACAGGTAAGAATATTGCCTAAATCGGTGGTAAAGCAGGAAATCAAGCAAGTTTCCAACAAAACCATGACATTTTGGAGCACAGTACATAGAAAGCTGTTCCTGCTCAAGCATTCTGTTTGATGTGATGCTGCAGCTGCCTCTATTTTGACATAAAATCAGCACAATTACATTGGAGTGACAGTTTAAACTAACACAGGACTGCAGCCCTAGAGGAAGTTTAAAGCTGAACAATGAGACACCGCCTGTGTAACACTCAAATCCTACACGAGCACGAGAGAAGGAACATGTTGCACAGTATTCCAATCTCACCCTTCAGGGGCATTTCCTCGGGAATGAGCATTAATCCTCATGAGAGTCTCGATGGTGTGAAACAGATCTGCCTCTGTGACGTGGGCGACACTTCTCTCGTCCACCAGCAGGATCTTGACCAACTGCATGGCAAACGCCACGGCCATGTAGTTGAGGCCGTTCTCCATGGACTGTCAACGTGAAAAAGGCAACTTGAGTTCAACCACAATGGCTGATGGACCGTTTGTGGTCCGCAACACCTCGCCTCCACAAGAGCCTGTTCCCCTTACCTGAGCCAGGTGAAGGTCATACTGCTGCATGTTCACAAGGTGATTGCGGATCAGCAGCTCCACCGCTTCCACGTTGTACTTGTACTCATCTCTGCACTCAATCAGGCACCTGAAGAATTGGACCGCTTTTACAAGGTCTGCTTCCACTCCACAGTGTAAGCCAAGCAACAACAATCTAACAGTTCAAAACCTGTGACACCCCCTCACTGCGCTTCAATACTCCGCTCCGGAAGCCCTTTCTAGAGCATTCTCTAGGGTAACGCTTGAGTTCACAACAGTCGCCAGCCTCAAGCATTTGTTGCCCTGCACAACTGTCACGACGTTTATTCAGAGTCAGGAGCCTCTCTTCTGAGGACAAAGTGGCCATCTGCCTAGCTCAGGCACTAGTGCTTTTGCTGCAGGCATGTGCCATGTCACAGTTTGTGACAGCAGAGCTGTTCTCTATAAAATGAGGCAAAAACCCCCAAAGCAACTCTACTGCTCAATTCCATTAAAGATTCCTATCACGTTCTAGAATGAAGCAGCATTATCAGAAGATCTAGTTACTTTTGAACAAAAAAAAGGTGGGTTTGTCTGTCCAAATTGCAGCAATGCGAAATATTAACAGGCAAGTGATTCAGACTAACACGGTAACTCCGAGAAGACGATGGGAGCTACATCAGTATTCCTGCAGTCTCATAACTGACCTAGTAATTTGTTTATTACACCACGGAGATCCATACGCGCGGCCGTCCTGCAGAGCCTTCAGCACAAGCAGATGACACTCACGATAGCGAAGCAGGAGGTCAGCATCTGCCCCGCTGGTGGCATCCAGTAAGCCCTCGACAGCCTAGAATAGATGCAACCTGTTAGCAGAGGAAAAAACAAGTCCTCTTCCAAATCTTCTGCGAATGACATCAGCACAAGTCACCACCAGAAAACATGATGTGAGATGTTACTGGCTAAGGCATCTACACGTTCACCACCTGGAAGAAAACTCACAGGACCTGCATGAAGTCGGCTATCAGATTTAGACAAAGAGCTGCAGCACTCAGACACATCTGTGCTAGTCTAGAGCAAACAGAAGATGGTTCTTACAGGGGCAGCACAATTTCATCATAGAATCTAAAAATCACAGAATGGTTTGGGTCAGAAGGGACCTTCAAAGGTCCCATCCAGCCCAACCCCCTGCACTGAGCAGGGACATCTCCAACTGGAGCAGGTTGCTCAGAGCCCCAAGGTCCAACCTGACCTGCAATGGTGCCAGGGATGGGGCTGCTCCCACCTCTCTGGGCAACCCAGGCCAGGGTCTCACCACCCTCAGTGTCAACAATCTCTCCCTTCTCTCTGGGCTGAATCTCCCTCTGTCAGTGGAACCATCAGCCCTTGTCCTGTCCCCACATTTCGGTATCAGATCTATACAGTCTCCTTGGTAAATAAACCATAACTAACCCTGCAGTTTGTTTATCACCAGCAATACCAAAAGAAATTGTAAATGTTGCTCTGTAAATAAACCATCATTATTTGTGCCCCCTAATTTAGCTTGTCTCGCATATTTGGTGTCAGCCTTAGGACGGGTTTTATTTCCCCCCTTTTCGCAACAATGGTAAAAAATTTCTTCCTTTTATCTAATCTTCCTTTTTTTTTTTTTGTTTAAACCTTGTCCTATGGTTACAGGCCCTACTAAAAGATTTCCCATCTTTCTTATAAGCCCCTTTAAGTATTGAAATGTACCAATAAGATCTCCCGGGATCTTTCTCCAGGATAACAATGCCAATTCTCTCAGCCCTTCTTCATAGGAGGTGTTCCATCCTTCTGATAATTTTTGTGGCTCTCCTCTGGACTCATTTGTCCATGTCCTTCTTGTGTTGAGGGCTCTAGAGCTGGATGCTAGTGAGGTCTCACCAGAGTGGAGAAGAGGGGGAGAATTACTTCTCTTGACCTGATGCTTATTTTGACGCAGCTCAGGATACATTTGGCTTTCTGGGCTGTGAGTGCATATTGTCAACTCATGTCTAGCCTTCCATACACCAGTACCCCCACATCCTCTCCACAGGGCTGCTCTCAATCACATCACACCCAGCCTGGGCTGATACTCAAGGACTGACTCGACTCAGGTGCACGATTTTGTACCTCATAAGGTTCACATGAGTATTTACCTGGTCAAGTCCTCATCAGGACCAGATCCTTTAATAGGTATGAGCACTATCAGTGTAAGAAAAAAGTTTCTCTCCAGCTTTCAGTGACCACTGCTCCCGGATCCTCACTGCAGCACTCCCTGCCTGGTATAGTCAACTAGTTCTGGCTGGGATGGAGTTAATTTTCTTCCTAGCAGCCCATATGGGGCTGTGCTTTGGATTTGTGCTGCAAGTGTTGACAGCACACCCTGTTTTGCCAACTGCTGAACAGCATCTGTCCAGCATCAAGGTTTCCTTACTCCCACTGTACTTCCCCTCGCACTGGGCAGGCTGGGGATGGGCAAGAGGCTGGGAAGCACCACAGCCAGGACAGCTGACCCCAACTGGGTAATGGGATGTTCCACATGCACAATAATAAAGCTCAGGGAAGGGAGGATGAAGGGAGCATTCATGGTTATGGCATTTGCCCTACACACGCTGAAGCCCTGCTTTCCGAGGAGCCATCTGCGTGCTGATGGGAAGTCAGGATTTTTATTCCT
>NW_010425061.1:38922-39660 GCF_000710305.1 Buceros rhinoceros silvestris | reverse complement strand
CTACTGTACTGTCACCACCTGAATGAACAAGTCATCCTGCCTTCCCTCTATTTTCTCCCTGTCCTGCAGGAGAGAGGGAAGAACAAGCAGCTGGATGGATGCTTGGCCATCGGCCAGGCTCAACCCACTACACACACACACCAGTCACTGCGAAATACAATCCCCAAGTGTGCAGCTACAAACCCAGCACTGTGCTCAACACTATCCACCTAACAAGGGCTGCTCAAACGTCATCCTAGCCTCCCAATCACCCTGAAACTAAAACGAGTTCCACAGGATGCATGAAGAGATACGATTCACAAGCCAGATGAGTAATGAACTCTAGGTGAGCTGTGACAGGAGAAGATTGTTAACACTCACCTTCTGCAGCAGTCCAAGCGCAGCAATAGCATCACGGGAGTTCCGAGCCACTACCACAGCCTCCAAGAGGCTGCGCAGCGCTTGAGCTTGAGGATTCATGGCCAGCGTGTGTGGAATGGACTGCAGGTGCTGCTCCAGTTCTGTCATGCATTTGTCATAGATTTGTGCTACATCGACAGGAGAAGATTGTTAACACTCACCTTCTGCAGCAGTCCAAGCGCAGCAATAGCATCACGGGAGTTCCGAGCCACTACCACAGCCTCCAAGAGGCTGCGCAGCGCTTGAGCTTGAGGATTCATGGCCAGCGTGTGTGGAATGGACTGCAGGTGCTGCTCCAGTTCTGTCATGCATTTGTCATAGATTTGTGCTACATCATCT
>NW_010425061.1:31724-38797 GCF_000710305.1 Buceros rhinoceros silvestris | reverse complement strand
CAGGAATGAGTGATTTCTGCCAGGACTGTATTTGTGAAACTCAAATACTCATTGGTGGTTCTGCTTCAGAAATTACAGTGTCCAGAAAATAAACACCTAGGGTACTGTGGTTAGTTATGCTGGCATTTTAAATACGAAAATTAAGCTGTGGAAATAACTAGCACACAATTCTAGCAGCCCTTAAAGGCCAAGTAGGCACACAAAAACCTCTTCATTATCTCAAAAGCCATACTTGCATCCATGATCTTCCCACAAAAGAAACTTGAGATTTGAATAAAATGTTTCTCTGCTACTAAACCAACGTGTAGTAATCACCACTAGCAGATCTCGTCCCAGGCTGGGTTACAAACCCCGAAGACTGGATAAAAGTTTTATTGTTGTCACTAGCCTGACATTAAAATCAACACACCTTTCAGCCACTATTCTCCAGCAACTCAGCCTGGTTCTTAGCAAAGGACACCACTTCTGCAGCATTCACCAAACAGCTACAGCACTCTCAAGCTGATTAATTCAGAAATCTCTACCTTCATAGGCTGAGCCAAGAATCCTGTAGGCTGAGTTAAGTCATTGGTAGGCAAGAAGCCAGGGACATTGCGTGCAAACTCTTCATAAACAGCCAGCTGTTTTGGGTCCACACCTCCAACCTGTGCAATGAAAAGAACGAGCGTTAACCTCCTTGTTATGCCCTGCAGCAGGAAGAAAGGAGGGCAGTTTGTGTCACAGGTAGCTGCTCAGTCATGGTCTTAAACAGAGCGGCCTAGACATCATCAGTAGGATTTAGCTGCTCTGTGCTGAGGTCCTGTCTCCTGTCACACCTCCCAAGAGGAGGATTTTGCTCCACAACTGCAACTCGCATTACCAGAAACGGGAATAACCGAATACTGGCTTCATGCATGTCTGAGGCACAAGAGAAATGCTCTCCTAGGACCACATGGAATGTCCTTTAAGGGAAGAAAATACAAAGCAGACAAGCTAAGGAAACAGACTGGTCATCTTTCAGCAAAAGGAACAGCCTAGAACAAGAGGCAGCATCAGAACACGGCCGAGTTAATACCCTCACCTTTAACCTGATCTGCTCCGGCATCCGCTCCGCCTGGTAGGTTAACACAACAGGATCACAGTATCGACGACCCTCTTGCCTCGCGTGTTTCCGGAGCTCAAATTCCTGGAAAACACACCAACCACCACAAGGAATTTAGACACCGAGTCTGGATGTATCTGAGCACGCCCAACACTTGTAAAAGACAGCAGTCCCACACTTACAGTTGCAAGCCTCTTGTCCATCTCGGGGCCTGCCTTTTCCACAGCCGTCTTCTGGATAAAGCAGCAGGCCAGCTCGCAGTTATCCTGCGCCAACTGGGCAGCCGCCTGCTCCATCATGTCCCTCTGTTGTGGGGAGGCTGCCTATTGAAAACCACAGCAATCAGTGAAGGCGGTAAATTTTCCTTGTCTATTACAAGCCTTAAAAGCTGCACCACTGCCTCTATAGAACACCAGCAATAAAAGGGAATGCTCTTAGGAACACACTCTCTTTGCATGGAACACACAATAATAAATTTAATTTTGCATAGCTTTGAATAAAACATGCAGGCAAGATGACAGTAAAGGCTTTCAACAAGGAACAAAACCAGCAGGAGGTTCTCCGTCTTCACCAACCTATCTCCAGGGCACAGAAACAAAGCCCTGCTTTAGACTGATGCTCAGACAACAGATGCTAACGCAGGAAAAAAAATAATCAAGCCTAAAAGTTTTCCACTTCCTAGATTCTAGCCAGAAGACAGAAAGGTGCTTTGCTAGCAATGCGAAACAGCAGTCCTAAGCCTTTTCCAGAGGGTTCCCCTTCTGATACAGATTTTCTTCTCTTCTCAGGAGTCTGCTTTAAGAGCACCCTGAACAGATGGACTGACTTTCCAGGGTGCAAAGCAGCAACTCCCACTGGAAACGAAGCACGCACGTTAACTCAAACAGTCCAATCTGCTCGGATTTCCTTGTCCATTAAGATCTACCCTTTCTCACAAATTCTGAGAACTGCTTCACTTCTTCCAAATAAAAGAAAATCCTTGCTTGTTAACCCCCTTCACATAGAATAAGGCAGATGTGAATTTTTTGATGTCTTGTTCAGCACTTTCTTCTGCAACACAAAAAACTTCTTGTTTTCATATCTAGCAACACCACATGTCAGTAAAATCTGCCTGAAGCATGCTGAAGCAATCCAAGACATCACCAGAAAGTCCCAGAACCAACTCAGTCCTGCCCGCTCTAGCTCTTCTACCTCAAAACCCACACAAACAGAAGCACTCCAAGGCTTCTGTGATGGGATCAAACTGCAGGGAACACTGGGGGAAAAGAAAAAGGTAGTCAGGAAGTTGGTGTGCACCACAGTAGGATCCACATTACAGGCTTAAGAGTGTCTGACATGAGCTGGCATCTCAGCACAGTTTCTTCCACTGTAATTCCACAAACCATGAGACTTTTGCCTGCTAACTTCGCATCCCTGCCTGTTAAGCCACGTAAGTCACCTCCCAAGTCTACCGTGTGGAGAACTGATTTGCTAATGCTGGATGTCTACAGTCCTCTAAGCTGGAAATAAGCTTCAGATGACACGACTCTTACCCTCAGTGCAGTAGCAAAACTATTTTTCAAGTTGGTAGCTATGCTCATCAGCAAAGGCTCCCTGCAGGTAATCATGGCCATCCCAGCAGTCAGGTTCCGCATCATGTGGTGCGCGGCCACACGCATTCGCGACTCCTCCGAATCCAGCGCGAAGTCCTTCCTGACTATCTGCTCGCACGTCGTCATGGCAATCTTGATGGACCTATCCACCACCGGATGGACCAGCTCCTGCACCGCTCGCTCTATCGCCTGCCGCACACACTGCTTCAGCTGCGGGTGCGCTTGAAACAGCGGGATCTGGAGGAGGATTAGGAAAGCTGGGTGAGAAAAAAGTAAACTGGAATCCCACCTACCCTAGATCTTCACATTTTCTGAACAGCTCGTAGATTTACTGTCATAGCTTGGCTACAGTGCAGCCCTGCCACGTTCCACGTGCAGCTATTACAATACCCGTTTGTAATTCTGAAACCGGGACATGGGACCGTTTCTCTTCCACAGCTGCAGCTGAGCACAATGCAAAGACTAACTTAAGAACTAGGTCACTCTTAAGGAGCACAGAAGCTCCTTTTAAGCTTAAGTCCTGATAACAACTATCGCTACTGACATTGCCAGAACTAGACTGGATACTAACGTCAATGTCACAGCAAAAGAGCACTTGACCATGTGAAATTTTGTTAACTAATGCCAACTACTAACCACCCTAAAGTCTTCCATGTGCTTTTTTGTTAGTGCTCACCCACCCCATGACTTTGGAGAGGTGACACTCCAATAACTCCAGCTTACAAAGCCCTGCTCCCACCAGCCGAGCCCTGCAGCAATGCCGGTGGTAAGACCTCGTTTAGCCAATCAGCTGCAAAACTTACCGTCGGATTTAGGGTAATATGTGGAGCCAACCCTCCTAAAGAATAGACGTTGATGTCGTGGTAGCTGTACTGGGGCTGTGGAGGAACCGTGGCTGTACAAGTGGTGCTGGTAGCTGGAGTTGTAGAAGCAGCTGGAGAATAGAGCAACGTTTGGATTGAACCATTACCGAAAGGCTAACACTTATAATGGAAGCACATCGATCTCGTTTAAATCAGCAAGACTGAGACAGAAAAGTTTTGCACTTTGATCATGAAGCCTCCTAAACTTATCGAGCAATTTTTGTTTTCCATTTTCCCAATGATTAATACCAAACCAGCATGAGCACGTTTTGACCCAGCTTAGCCCCTGATGTTAACAGATCCATCCTGCTTCACTCCCTCCTAAGGAGCAGTTACATGCAGCACAGCTAGATTTAGTCTTCAGGACAGCCTCCACGCCCTTCCCATCTCCAAACTCTATATACCCACTTCTATCAGCAAACTACCCGAGCATTCGGCAATGTTACGATAGCTCCACGTTTTCCTCTGCGACAGCACAACCTGTCTTATTGGAACCGCTACAGTGTGGTTCTGGATTCTGCATGAAGTGTACTCACTAGTTGTTGTGATGGGTGGCAGCTCCTCTGGCTGCTTCACATCCTTCTTTGGAGCAGAGAGCTGCTCGTCCAGATTTTTCAGACGATCCTTATCTTTCAGGAGACTTCCAGGTTTCAGCTCATTGATGTCTAGTGCAAGATTCTTGCAGAGCACCTCAATCTCAAACTTCAGGTTCAACTGCACAACAATTCTAGTTTAGGTTATGTCACAAGGAAAACACCCGCACTTTTGCTGGGCCACTGGACTCCCCAGCTTCCCATTCTAACCCCATGCCTTTTCGACTTTAATAGCCACTGAGGATTAGACAAGTATCTTGCGAGCTGACCTCACAGGAGAAGAGTTTCATCCAAGTTCTACCAAATTAAGTAATGCCCAATTCTCCCCACGCTAAAGAAGTGAGAAGTGAAATCTGGTCCATCACATCTCCCTTCTTGACCGGTATGTCAAGAAAACCTCACACAGGTATAGAAAAGAAAAACAGAAGTTTACTTTTAGATCATGTTCTTGATGTAGCTCAGCTAAAACATTCATAATGGCCATTGTCCATGGGTTCGGAGGCCTGAAGACCTACAAGAGAAAGAGAAGAGCAAAATGACACAAACTTCTTGAATTGTTTGGATAAGTGAGGACTGGAAGGTTTTGACAAGTGAACAGGTGTGCAAACCACCGTGCAGAAGTTTGTACAGCTGCAGTCCGGGCTGAATTTAGTATTCTGTTTGACTGGAACCCTATTAGGAAGCTAGTTGAACATTAAACTGGAAACACAATGACTTGGTCCCTCTGAGGGATCAGTTCTATGTCAAGCAGAACTGACCAGAGCTGATCACAGGGTCAGAGCGGGGCAGGGGAATTCAAACAATAAAATCCAAGAAGAAATAGACCTTTCAGTGCATCTTTCCATTTCTCCCCAGAGTTCTGTGCAGGGACATCACAGAACAGCTAACACCACCTCTTTAGGCTGAGAAAAATGCACAGGTCACCTACTTTCCCTCAAAACAGAATTCCTTTAAGCCCTTACACCCTTCTTCTTTCTCTCCATGAAACTCAAACAGTTTGCACTTGGTGGAAAAAGCTGATTACTTTCTGCAGTACTTGTTCTGCCACTTGAGGAGTAAACCTGTCAGCACAAAGTCACTTACCACACTCCTGACACTGGATTCTAAGACTTTGGCAACGAACGGCACTACATAAAGCAGTTCCTGCTGTCCCTTAACGTATGCTTCCAGTAGCAGCGATTTGACATCCAAATCCTGAAAAATACCATCAACAATTGGAAAGGGGAAGAGGGTGGAGAAAACAGCAAGCACACGGCAAAAATTCTACTTGTGTGCTACTTCCATACAGGACATACTGGCAAGGTTGAGTCAAGACAGTCCTTGCATTTCAGACTAAGCAGCAGTTACTTTTTGATTGAGGATTTACAGATATACACTTTTACACGGGATTAATTCATTTATTTTTGCCAAGGACTTAGATATTAACTTTGCTATACAAAAAATACTCAGACTTCTTTAATGACCAATTCTGGAATCAGACTTTGTACTTAACACACAAAAAAGAGGCACCAGGAGGGCGATGAAGTTTCCCAAAGCCTATGGTGCTGCATAACAGCATGCCAATTCCTGTCAAATCCGTAAAGACAGAACCTCACCGTGTGCAGTATGGGCTTATTTTTAGCCAGCGTAATCATTCCCAGCCAGTGACCAAGGTTCTTTAACAAGGAACGGTCCGAGAAGTTGGCTGCAGCTTTATCTGATGTCAGTAGCACCTAATAAAAAAAACCAAACAAACAGTTTGAGCAACAGGAAGATAATCAGACTCAAAACCAAATCCAGCAGCTGATCTGACTTAAGACTAAGTTTTAGAACTAAGTTCTGAGCTTCAACCACATTAGAGATACTCAAAAGCAGCCTTCCCTTCAAGGCAGCAGCCCATAAATCTGCCCTGTAATGATTTCAAAACTCTTTGAGAGGATCAAAAAGAGGATTACTCTTTTTTCTGATCTCACCATTGACTGTCAAGACTGTTAAAGCGAACTTGTGAAGGCAATGCTTCCTCTTAACGCTTCGTCACAGACCTGAAGGCTAGAGTTTGCACTTCCCATTTCGAGTCTTAAATCAAGTCACAAGTATTCTGCTGTTAGTTCTGTTCCTGAGCTTAGGAGGAGCATCAGCTGCACACAACAAGGTCAGCGATGCTCTAAAGAGCCAGGAGATCCTTTTGCACTATAGCGTAACCCACGGTGGTCAGGAAATTCCACCAATGGGTTTAAAAATAGTGCTTCCTTGACAAACTTCTTGCACCTGCTCATCTTTTCTGGGCTACCACTTCTGTTGTCTCCTCCCCTTCGCATCATCTCAGTCCTCCAGTGAATTTTGGTTGTTAGACCCCCATTTTCTAAATCCTCCTCCTCTCCTTTATTCCTTGTCCAGAACAGCAGAGAGTGTTTTTCTCATCTTTAGGCTTTCTTCACACTGAAGAACTAGACCACAGGCAATTTCCCTCCAGGTTTTAATGCACAAGCCTCACACAAATTGAGTCCACCTACACCAGTGAATTCAAATGCAGATTTGCCCTCTCATCATATCGTTTGAATTATGTCTTTGGTACATTCCTGACTGGAAACAGTCTGATGATCAGCCACGCAGTTAAGCTAACAGCCTCAGAACAGCACGCTCCTAAAGCTTCAGATCTACTGAAGTATTAGAAAACTCGCACTACTCACCTTGATATTTCTGTAGGTTTCATTCAGAACCATTTTATTAAACTCTGGGTTCTTGAGTGTGTCAAGGAAGTTTGAATACAAGCTGTGAAAGTTGGGCTCAATACTGACTCTCTTCATCACAAGATACTGCGATACCCAAGGCATGAACTCTTCTTTCACCGTTTCCTTCAGTTCTTCAACCTGTCTCCGTACCAGAGGGGAAAAAAAAAACAAAACAACACCCACACCACAGAAGATATGAGAAGATGACCACAGATTTCTGGGGTCAGCTCTGA
>NW_010425061.1:0-31665 GCF_000710305.1 Buceros rhinoceros silvestris | reverse complement strand
AAGATGACCAGAGTTTTGTGGTGGCACCTCTGCCCCCCCCAGCCATATTCATCACTTTTAACACTAAACGCCATCACCCACCACTGCTGAAGGGATTTCCAGGAAGATTTTTACTTTTTTACAATTTTACTGGTGTCATTCCATACTTGCCTTCTGTGTCATATTTGACTGAGACAGATTATTGAAGATGAAAGCAATTTTTTCCTGGACATTCTCTGGAGGTTCCACAATTCTCTCAGTTTGATCTGTTGCTACTAACAGCGTATCAATGTTGGTAGTATTAATGGAAGGCTGGAGGGATAACACAAACAGACAGTATATAAAGTTGACATCAAAAGAAGCTTTTTGCTCTGTTCTCTCATGTGAAAAATAAAACTGAGCTATGTCAGGTGACACTTACTGTCTCGGATTAATTTTCATTTATTTTCAGCAGCACTCTCACAGAGTGGTATTTTTTACTCTAGAAACAATCCATACTCAGCAAAATAACACTTGTACAAAGAAACCTCCAGCACTCACAGTCGCATGCAACAGGGGCCGCTGCACTGGCACCCATTAGGCTGAGAGCCTGCCCACACTGCCAGCAGCGAGCAGGACTTCGCCCAGCCGCGAGTCTCCACCACCACTTTGGTGCTGGTTTGGGAAGGAGAAATCCCAGCAGATTGTTTCTGAGAAAGCAGCCAACTGTAAGTGAACAGAGCGTGCCCCTACAGCTGCAGCTCTGCGCCTCAACACCACAGTTAAGAGGAAAGGAGATGCAGTTTTAAACATCCTTCTCCACAAAAATGTGGGTCATTTGAAACTCACAGTATAGAAATTCAATCAGATTTTTTCTCCACGTACTCACAGGTCAGCAATTTAACTTCTTTGCTTCTCCAGTAAGGGCACTGGAGTGATGCAGTGCTTACCGGCACGTCTTTCTTGAAGCTGACTCCAGTTGGACGGGTGATTGTAATGGTTTTTGCAACAGTGGTGGTGGTTGAGGTGGTTACTATAGTGCTGACTTGGCCAGCAAGAGGAGCTTTTGCTGGAACCTGGGCCTGGGCCTGAGCCTGGGCAAGTGCAATACTTCCAGGGGTGGTGATTGAACCCTGCATCTTCACAGGAGGATCTCTCGATTGCTGTCCATACTCGATGTACTAAAACGGGGTAAAAACAAGCACATACAAAAGTTCACATGCAGCAACAAAACTACAGGTTGAGTTTTAGCATGAGCAGCAGGCCTGAGCCTGGGCAAGTGCAATACTTCCAGGGGTGGTGATTGAACCCTGCATCTTCACAGGAGGATCTCTCGATTGCTGTCCATACTCGATGTACTGAAACGGGGTAGAAACAAGCACGTACAAAAGTTCACATGCAGCAACAGAACTACAGGTTGAGTTTTAGCATGAGCAGCACCTCTACTATATTTGCCAACAACCTCTGGACACCAATGCCATTAAGGGAACCCACAAGGTACAACCAAACACCCCTATAACGCACGTCTTGTCACTATTTACTGTCTTAGTGGAGAAGAGCCTCAAGCCCTGACCTCAGCAGGTTGATGCCAACTGTCTAGGGACTCAACACCCTTAAAATTTTATAGGGCATTACCGCAACACTCCCACCCCTGCAGGGGATAGCAGAGCAAAGAGGGGAAAGAGCCTAAGAGAAACACATGAGCATCAAGGAACTTGCTGCAAAGCAGGTAAGAGTCTATCCCGAGGACTCCTACAGCCACACAGAAACAGTCAAGCCTCAAGTTCACAACGAATAAGCAAAATCAGTTCTGACGTGTTCAACTAAGCTTTTGCATCCTCTAAAGCAGCTCCAGAGTAGAAAGAACACACTTTAGCACATCTATCCAGAAACAAGTAACAGCAGACAGCACACTGGCAGTTAAGGGACACGGTCTGAAACCTGTCAGTGAACTACGCTGCTCCTGGGCTTTGCAGGTTTGGGCAGATCCTCTACCTTAACATCTCCTTATTGAGATTATGCTCTCAAGCTCTGCTGCTGGGATTTGCTTTTCTGTACTTCAACAAGCAAAAGCACCTTTGCGGCAGACACCTTACCCCCTGCACTACAGGGTACATCGTAACTCTGCTCAGATATGAAGCTATGCACCCAGCTGAATGCCCTCTATTTTAGAGGAAAACTCCAAATCCTTAAGGGGCTGGAATGTGAATCTACTGACAGCCTTTAAAACCTTTGGGTGATGATGCAGTCACATTCAGGCGGTATAAACAACCCAAACAGATTGATGGAAACAGAAGAGGTACTGGATAACCACCAGTTAACCATCCACCCCATCCCAGGCAAATCCTTTGAGAAAAGGTGTTGGACTCTGTGGATGTATGCTATCTAAAACTGTGACAGCTCAGGCTATTTTTCAGAAGGAAAATAGGAATCTGCTTGAAGAATTCAAAATCCGAGAAAGCCAGTGTGCTGGTACACACACACTCACCTCCTGCAAATGGTGCGGGAACTGTATAAAGTGACTAATAGAAGCCAAGTGCTGACAATACTGGGGATAGTCCTTCAACCTGTCAGACAAAACACACATTAGTTGGGAACACTCAAACACGGCGTCACAGAATTCCTTCTGTGCTGCTTACAGTGGCTCTGCTATAAACAAAACATCTTCAGCAAAGGACTTTTTGTCACTAAACCCATTTGTAATGAATCCACGCAACAGCCAAAGGCAAGGTTTGTTCACAGCAACTCATCCCACATCTCAGTACTTCTGACTGAGCACACAACGGCATTTATGGTCAGCATCTGTGATAAGATTATGGGTAAGTAAGCTGTAGTCTGGCTCAGAGCATTTTAAACAGCAAACCAGTGCCCCTAACACCCACAGCAGAGGCTTCACCTATGCACTCCTCTGAACGCTGGACCCTGCAGCTACTCATTGAGAGCAAAACCTTTAGGTCCCACTTAAAACAGCTCTTAAGAGGAATAAGGTGGCTAAGCCTCAAGTCTGTCAACCTGAAGCGTCTATTCATCCTGCTCAGTTAACTCCACCAGACAATATCCAACCATGAATGCTGCTGCAGCTTTTATTACAGGCGCAGATGAACTAGAAAGGGATAATAAGGACTGCTGCAGCTTTTATTACAGGCGCAGATGAACTAGAAAAGGATAATAAGGACAGAAGATAACACGCTCCTTGCTTATGAGCCCACACTTTAAGTCCAGCTATCTCTAGTCATTAAAGAATTCTGGAAAGCTTTCTAATACTTTTTATATTCAAGTACCTTCTTGCAGAAGGGAGATTTCTCCCATGGGTGTACAATCCTGCCTACTATGGCAGCCTGCCTCGAGACCCACCTCTCCTACAATCCATTAAAAGCTCTGAGAAAGCTTTGAGACAGTTTTTGCCATCCTTGAGATTTGTGTGTAAAACCCAGTTCCTAGCCAGCCTCGCTGTGATGAAGAGCACACAGAGCTCTCCGTAACAATGCACCTGCAAAGAGTAATCACATTCGCCCTGTTTCTAACAAGCTGACAATTTCATTTAACCCAACACTTCACTGAATTATTTTTAGAAACAAAGTCCACTAGGTAGTTTCAGCATCTCAGTTTGCCCCACATTTATGCAGGTAACGCACCGAACATTTGGGTTTACAAATTAAGTCACCCTTTCACTAGCACATTAGCACATCCTGTTTCAGCTCAGCAGATCTTTAACGTGATCCTGACGTTGAGACGTGGAAATTTCTAACACATAAGTGATCCTGTACTGCATAATCAAAGCAGGTTCAAGGTTAACAAGACATCACATGTACTGTTGCAAGTGCTACCAAAATCCACACTCACCTATTTTTAAATCTATCTAGTGCAGCGATACCAAAATAGTACATTTTGGATGCAAAAGGCTTTCGTAAGGCTTCAAGAACATAGCGCAGGGCCAGGCCCAATGCCATATAAGTAACCAGTCCTTTCTCTATTATCCCACCAAAGAGGCAGGCTGTTATGTGCAGCTCTTTATCGGGGTACTGGGGAAAGAAACGGTATTCCTCAAACAAGTTCCTCAGCATACAGTTAAACACTTCTCGTTCCCGTTTGATGTTGGAGTCCTTAAACCTCTGCAGCATTTCCAAGACCTGCAAAGAAATGCCAAATTGTTACCAACAGATTTATTTTGCAACTGGACTGCAAACCCTCTTCCAGAAAACCTCATTCTGGTCACAGACACTACACCACTCCAACGAGCTTGCCCTTCAGACTTCTGTTTTCTCCCCTTTAAGTAACTCTCTTCACATAACACTTTTTTGTAACTGCTTATTCCATTGCTTCAAAACTAGGAAAATGAAAATTAACATCGTGTGTTCCATAATTGATAACCACACAAACATACTGAAGTCAATTGAAGTACTTCAAAGAGTAAGTACATCAGGCTGATAATTACTCTCGTAGAGGCTAACCAAAATAATTACGGAAGCTCAGAAGGTAGAGCTTAGGACACCTTTACCTGTTCGCATGTCACAGTCAGTTTTAGATCCTTTATATCCAAATATATTCAAGGTAAGTATAATTTACTGCAACAGTTTAAAGGAATGCTTGGGTGTTATTTGAAGACACGAGCTTCCACTCTGCACCAAGCCCCTCAGTGTCATTTTAGGAGCATTACTTTGACATCTAAAGTCTTCGGTCCAGAGAAGCTGCCTTAGAAATACACCATTTCAGCCCAGCACAAAAGTGATGCCCAAGCATCGGCCTCTGGCCCTCTATGACTTTTCCACTAGAACTAACACATGAAGGAATAACTACTATCATCTTCACAGCGTCACCTGGCCAGGGACTTGGAACCGCTGCCCAAGGGCACTCACCTCGTCTACAGACATGGTCGGATGCGGGGGATGGTTGTAAATACGCTGGAAGTAGCTGTTTGCTTCGTCATCTATTTCTTTGCTAAAGTGCTGGTTAGCCTCTGGCCACACCTGAGATAAGTCAGCTGCGAAAAAAGGGAACAGGCAACAGGCTCAGGACAACTTCAGGCGGTCAGGATTTCACCTAGCTCTTCCTCCAATCTGTACAGAACCTGCCAGTTCTCCAGAAAAGCAGGATACCTAACCCTGCCAGTAGGCAGGAATTGTATGTAAAATCCTGTTTTCATGGTATTTATGCAAAAGGACTGAATCCTAAAATAGCATCAACCTCACACTGTGCTATTGCTGGAGCGTGCTGCATCCCAAGCTAGCCATGCCTGACACCTGAACTGAACGATCGCAAACCAGGCCAGAAGGAAGCATGCTTCACAACACTAACATGCAGACAAACTCTCACACAACTTTCAGGCCAGCAGTGAGCTTCAAGCAAGTTTATACTCAATATGCAAACCCCAAAATATAAGCCAACAGTCACTACAGCCACCTCCACTGTAGAGACTGTACCTCTGCTTTTACGGAAGAGACCTAACAGCAGCAGGGAAGGTTTAGCATATGGCTATGCTTCCTAAGGGCAACCCTTGATTGCTTAAACCTTAAACTTCCTTGTGAACATATTTCAGAGGCCTAATGTGTTAAGGATAACGGCTCTGTGTTAGGAACCACATCGCTCCTTCCAAAACCCACCTTCCTTGATAGTCTTGTTTGTACCCAGCACTGCTTTGCCTGTCCAGCGCTCTGCTGCGGCAGGACCTCACCCCGACAGCTGTTTAACCCCCTGACAAACAGCACCAAACCCACCCTCTTACCAGGCGCTTACGATTCGCTGTAGGGAGGCCAGTGCTTTTGTTCAAAACAAAACACAACAAAAATGGGACACAAACACACTGCTCATGCAAATCCATAACGTCATATTTTTGTTAACAGCTTTTTAAAATCCCCCAGGCCCCTGGCAAGCTTTCAGCATCCAAGTTTAGAAGCACCTTTTTCAGACTAATGATGTAAGAATCACATTTCTACCCTTTCCCACCTCCAGATCCAAGCCTCCCCTGAAGGAAATGCAGATTAACTGCAGACCACAGTCACGCTTCACAGCCACAGACAACACTACCACTTACAAGGTTTCATCTTACTCTGCTGGAATGTCGGCTGGTTCAGTCCAGATGTGCTCAGCTTCCTTGCAACGAACGGGTCGTTGTTCACCGCAGGAAGGCCCAGGGCTCCAGTTCCTATGCCAGTCAGGCTACCCGTATTAAGGCCACCTACTGGAAAGCAAACCCGTAGTAAGGCCACCTTGGCACGCACTTACCACCCCCAGCACATGCCATTTCCAAGAACTCAGAGCTGTAGAGCTTTGTAACTGCCTGGTGTCAGCAGCTGTGTCACAGAATCACCTGGCTGGAAGAGACTTGTAAGATCACCAAGTCTAACCACTGCCAGGGTCCCTAAACCAGGTCCCCTAACCCTTTTCTCAAGCAATTCGTCTCTGTCCCAACCTAAAATAATGCCGCTAAAAATCTGTCAAAACTTTACTCTCCGCAGTCACACCACTCTGAAGCGCTTCTCAGCAGTGACCCAGGAGCAAGAACCAATTCACTCCCATGCCACATGCAGTTGTTTTCCCAGCATTTCCAACCCCAGCAGTAACAGCACCTGAGCTCCAATAGGTCAAAACCAAACCACTCCACCCAGCTAACAGTACCTGGGAGCTGCGAAGAGAGTCCTCCGATGCCACTGAAACCTGTCGTTTGGTTTTGGGTGGAGAGAGGGGGGAACGCTTTTGCTGGTGACTGAGGAGTACTGAAGGCAGAGCCCAGGTTCGGAGGGAAGCCTTGCATGCTCTGGGTATGAGGAGCAGCAGAGCCACCTAAGCTGAGCGATGCCATTCCTGCAAGCGAGTCGATCTGAGTGAAGAAAGGGAGATTATACACAGACATCTGTAAAATGCAATCAAGCTGATGTGGGGCAGGTTTTGTGTAAAGACAGCTATGAATCAAAACGTTCCTGAAGAGAGCTCTTCTACGTTACTTCAAACTCTGAGGTCATCCAGACCACCCCGAAAGATTGGTTTGTCTACAGAACGTGATTTCACGTTGTCTTCCACGATCCCATAAAATCCTGTCCTGTCAGAGGTTTGACAGAAAGGCCGGTTGTTCCATAGCGACACAAAGGTAAATGCTTACAGGAAGCAGCACGTAGATTTTTATCCAGTTTACACTCTGCAGTTTGCAACCTCAGACCTCACCAAGTCTTAGAAAGGCTATTTCACGTGAAGAACTTGTCACCACTGTAAAATGTGCCGTTGAAAGTAATTGCTAGAAGCAAAATCTGTCTGTAACGTGTTGCTCCCAGAGGAGGAAGGGATGACGAGTGGCAGGGAGTCACTTAAATGTACCTTGTTTTTAAAAGAGCAGTTCAGTTGAGAGCTGAAGAGCCCCAGTTATAACAAGTCCTTATGCTCTAGCACTGTTGCTTGGCCCGTGAAGCTACAAACAAGACACAGCGGGTTCAAAGGCAGTGCTTAAAATTCTCAACAGCCTAAGTAAATTTTAGGACTTTAAAAGAAACCCTCAGGAATTTTAAATAAACCACATCTCTATCCCTCCTCAGTGCCCCCTTGCTGCCTTCTTACAGACATTTGTGCAGTGAAAGACAGTTCCAAACCACAACCGCCAGGCACTATTCTGGAGTTACAAACAAATTATCTAGACATGCAAGCGTAAAACGAAGGGAATCAGATGATGTTTTACTTAGTCTTGCTGACAAGACTCAAACAGTGCAGCAGAACTAATACTAAATCCACACCACCACCTGAAAATGCAGCACGTTGCCTACCTGTACGGGAGAGATGGCATCCAAGCTGCTGGCGCTGGGCGGGCGTCCTTTTGGCATGACCCCGGGAGGCGGCTGTCTAGCCTTGTTCATGACGTTACTGCAGTTTGCGACCATGGTGAGGATCGTCTCCGACAGCTCCTGAGAGACACTCCTACAGCACAGAAGGAGGACAGTGAGCCCTGTACCGTTCGTAAAACTAAGGCCCCCAACTTATTTGGTTTTCCTGCAGAAATTTGGGCCATGTATCACAGTCCTTGGAAGAGCAGACTATCGACCACAGTCTGTCTGCTGTTGCCCACAGATGAGCTAAACATGGCTCAGCCTTGTGAATTAAAACACACCATAACAGATGCCACAATCCCTGGCTCAGATTCTCTCCTCAAGCCTCTTCCCTGTCTCCAGACTTCACCCTTTGTGGTTACGCCCATTCTGAATCTCATCATCCACAAGGTCTCTCTAAAGGAGGAAATATGACGTGACTACAGCTTGGGCTACACACTCCAAGACAAAAAAAGGATGAGAGATAAATACCACCACCTGCCTCACTGAAATTCATCTGTCTACAAACTGGAAGACAGGCTTCAGGCACAAACATCAAACTAAAACCGAGACGGGAAAGCTAACTGTTCAAGGAGATTATAACCAAAACCAAGGGAAAACTCAAACTCAGGCATGAAGGCAGTCAAGGGCAGTCAGCACCTCTCTCCAAAGCATTCCACGCCTGGCTGCTGTGTTCCCAAACAGGAAGAAAAGCCAGCTCTGCTGCTGACGTACCAACCACAAACAGAACACACCACTAACATTTTCCTTCTGAAAAATACAGCCAACTGTTGGCAGTTTTTCCTCTACCTTTTCGGTGAGGACAGTTAACGCAGCAGCCTCCTCTCTGTAACAGACCAATCCACCAACACAGCTTTGTTGAGTCATTAACTTTGTCCTCATTCTAACTCAATTTTCACAAGCTTTTACTGCACAGCTGTTGGGATGAGGGGAAAAAGAAGGAAAGAGGAACCATCCTGGAGACTAAGACACGGAGGCAAAGCGCAGATGAGCCTTCAGCTTTAGCAAGTATCCCATGGCAGGCTACACAGAGTTCAAAAACCCAACACCCGATTCCTGTTTTGAGAAGGTGCTATCAGACCTGCAGACAGAGCTCTTAGCACGGCACATGGGAGGCTCAGTGTGTACAACATGTATATTCCTGCACCCCAATGCCACACACTCGGAATCTTCACATTCAAATGTACGTATGACCAATGAACTGGCAGCACAGTACTTTTCTGAGGCAGGAGGCATTCCCACAGCTAACCAGGGAACAGGACTGGAGACTGAAAGGCTGAAATCTCACACAGTTACCACCCTCAATCTTCCACCCTCCCCTTTTTGTCGTAGCAGTCAAATTTGCTATCTTTCTGCTTAAATATGTGAAACAAATTCCGATTTGCTGCAGACAGATAATAGGGCACCAAACACTAAGAGAGGGCTCAACGATGCCAGGCTGGTACTCGCGGTGACCAGCGAGGTCGTTCGTGCTTTGGAGCAAACCACTAATGTTAGGTCCTGCCACCCAGATAGAGGAGGTTAACTTCATCACATCAAAAGACAAACTGCCGTATCAGGATGCAACGTCACAATATTTTTAGGTAGTTCAAAACAGCAGGTTGTCACAAAAATCCTTGCGTTTGAGGCAAAGGATACGAAGTAGTAAGCAGGTGGGCATGGTTTGTAACTGGATCTAAAAGAACATGTTCATATTTTCAAGTTCTATGTAAAAACATTCAGGCATCTAACCTAATCAGTGCCATTCCTGGAAGAGAACTACAGGGGAAACTGCAGCAAGAAGAACTTTGAAACCTAAGTGAGAAGGAAAAGCCATGGACCGCAGTCAGCCAGCTCTAGAGGACCTGCTTAAGGGAAGCTCCAGATCACTGGAGAAACAGGTTCACATCTCTTGCATTCTTCTATTTTTAACACTTTTTTATAAAACGAGGAAAGGCTTTCTCATTCCCCTAGGCACAGGTAGCCAGAAACCTCTTCCCTTCTTGAGGCAGGGACTGAGAAGGAATGACTATTCCCCATGCTGGTGACACTTGATACAACACAGCTGCACGGGAGAGGCAGCACTCTCCCTCAACTCACCACAGCTCCTGGAGGAGAGGGCTTGGGCAGCCTATAGTGCCTGTAACCACCCCACCTTTGCTTCAAAAGGCTCAGTAATAAACCAAATACTTAGTCCTTTTTGAAGTCTCACTGCTACATGACATCACCACTGCAGCGCTCACTACCAGTGATAAACAAGGCGCACCAAAAATAAAGAGTCTCTGGACACGCAGGGTCCTGGTGGCCAAGAAAAGCTTCTCCCTGGGCACAAAACAGGCCAAGAAATAACTACAGCCTAATTAAAGAGCAGGCTCCTAAATCAGATTTAGGAGATGGCAGACTTCAGCTAGTGAAGTAGAACTACCCTCCCAGACGTATTTAATATTTACTGTGATTTTAATCTCCTACAACTTCCATTCGTGACTGAAACCTAAGCTAATCACAGCAATTGCTCCATGAACAAAACCCAAGCATCTTCTTTTTAAAGATCAAAGAGAATAACTAATGGAAAACGACTGCAAGTAGGTCACATTCTTGCATAAAAGGGAATACAAGGAGCTATAAAAAGCAGCAAAAGCTGAGAGAATTGTGCCAGTAGAGAACTAGTGGCTCTTGGAAATAATTGAATAAGTGAAACTTGGTAACACATTAAGATTCAGAACACAGTGACATTAGAAGCAAGTCAGTCTCCAGTTAACTGTTAAAGCTCTACAATCACAGTACCATGCAAAATAGTGAATGTCAGTTTGCGAACTGTAGTCTCAGAAGATGCAGAGTTGAAAAAAAAACCAGCCATCTTTCCAGTCCGAGAGGTGTGCTAGACCACTGCACTGCAGAAAGAGCATTTCAACAGCATGCTGAAGCTTAATTGCACAGGTCCCAGTAGAAATCAGGGGAATCCTTTCTCCAAAAATCTCACACATACTTCAAATACCCATCGGGACAACTCTGTGTTGATACTCATTTCTTAGCGCCTGCATGAGCTGTGAATCATCCTGAATACCTTTAGAGATGTTTCTTCTGTATTTCCAGACAACACTGGCTAAGCCAACGGACACAACATCAGCCTTAGAGCAGGTGGCACATGCTCAAACACGCCAGCCTCTTTTGCTGTCAAGATCCAACTCTGAAACTAGCTCCACCTCCAGCTTTCAGCCTCTCTGGCTCACGTCACACTGTGCTATGCCTAATTATCTTCAAAAGATTCAGTTAAATACCAGCTTGATCTGACAGCGTTAAGAAGTGACACCACAAATACTTTACGACATTCAGGCATTATCACTAATGTGAACACGGTGTTCTAAAACAGCTCTCTAGGACCCGCACTTTTTTCCTTCTGGACTTACCTAAACCATCTGATGTGCAAAAGATCGTGGGTATTTGCTGTCCTTCGACTACTTCCAGACTGTCTCCAATGAAGACAAGAGAACTGACACGTCTAGTTTCAGTCTCCATTGCATTACAGTCACCACTTACACTTTTCTCCTACATGTAAGCGACGGCATTAGCCCTTTCTGACAGGGCACTGACCGCACATGGAGACATTCACTCAACACAATCACAAAATCCTTTACAGAGTCACCATTTTCCAAAGTGCTGTCCCAGTCTGTACTCCTCTACCCCTTTTAGTCCAAATTACAGCCCTCTAACTAGTCATTAACAACCACACAGGATCCAACGAGCCACCTCCCAGTTTCCAAGATCACCTCACATATTTTGTTATAAAAGCAAACAAGTTTTTGTGACCCAGCCTACAGCCTATAAGAAAAGTTTCACTGCAAAGTTCAAAATACTACTGAATCCATCCCTGCAAGCTTCTATAATCTCATTAACCGCGTTTTCCACGTGAAATTCCAAACCAGAGGTGACCATGTGTCAGCAAAGGAGCTGCAAACAGATTAGATGTTCAGTGTAAGCCACGATCCTTACCCAGCGCACGCTTGCAGACAGGCCAACATAGTTGCCAAGGTTTCTGGAGGAAGCTGAGCACTTTTGGGCTGATCTTTTTCTGGAGCAAGGCCACCCAGGATAGATGGACATCTCCTCTTTAAGAAAGTCATACAGGCCTGAATGAAGGGCTCCTGAGGAAAAAAAAAAAATGTTATCTTAACCTCTCAAACTGCATCCAAGCCACTATTTCAAACTTGGCAATTGCACCATGGAAAGAATTGCACTAAGCTATTATAGTTCAGTGAAAACGGTGAACTATCAGACCACGGACACTTTCCACAGCTTTACAGCTAATTACGAAATTGTTAGTGACTTCAGTGAGTCACTGACAGAGTGCAGAAATAAAAAAAGAAAAATCCTGCTTTACCCCATGCTCCCGAATTTTATCTGTGAGCCATTTGTCAAGTTTGAGGTATTCCCGTCGAGAGGCAAGTGCAGCAAGGTCAATAACAAAGGCAAATGGAGTACCATTTAGCAGCATTGACAAGGCCTGAAGAAAGAAAATCAGAAGACTACTAGTGAAGACACAAGGATACCCTCTCTCTTTTCCTCTAATCCTCCAGCAAGTGGCCGAGAGCTGCCAAGTTGATATTGTCCTAGCAGCTCCCTGCAAACACACTTCAGCCCTTTCAAAGCCCCTTTGAATATCTGCTCAGAAAGTTCATCTTTGAACACAGCAACTGCTACCACAAACCAACTTCAAGCAGCAGTTGGTGCTCGTGCACTTAAACGCTCAATTATTTGCGTTTAACTTTAGAAAGCATTAAGGTCTCGAAGAAGTCAGTCAACTTCCAGTCTCCTCTGTGACTGGGTGAACAACTAGAAAGCAGTAGTGTTCTTAAGGACCCCCATTCCATTAAGTTTGACAGTGCCACTGTCACACAGTATCTGAAGGGTATGTTCTACATTCCCATTTCAATGGTATTCAAGGTTTGAACAGTCAGAGCTCTCCCTCGATTTACAGTGCATTCACACAGCACGAGTTCTGTTACGCTCCTTCAAGTCACTTGTCAGCTAAGCCACGATAACCAGCTCCACTGCGAATGCCAAGTAGAATGTCTCAGGTTCGCAACTGGACCGGCTAGAAAGCACCCACAGCTGGCTACCACAGCTCAGCTGAACAGCACGTGAACAAGGACTGCGGTTTATTGCCTATTTTTATTTTTTTTTAAGATGAGGTACAGCAGCAACTACTGAATTCAGACATCCTTAAACAAAGTGATCCTTGCTAAGCCAGTCACACCCAAGTTAAGCTTAGCCCTTGTTAAAAGGGGAGAACATCTGCACGAGACACCAGACAGAAAAGAACAGCAGTGTTTTGCCAAACTCACCTTCAAGTCTTGCGCCACATCAAGAATACGTGACAGTTTTGCCTGGTCATACTGCTCCCCTCTCATGTACCATTCTGCCATGGCATGCATGATGAGCTGACGAATCGAAGGAGACTGACCCTAAGGAGAATTCAATGAGGACTGTACTTCGTGCCGCTAGGAAAAGGATCAGCTGTGTGAGCATTAAGAAGGCTATCCTACCTCTAAGACTTAACGTGCAAACTTATTCAGAGCTCAGGTTCTGAGCTGGGCTCTTTGTGCAATAAACCCTCCACGAGTGACGACTAAAGGATGTAGAACGACTACAAATGCTAAGTAGGCACATCCCCATCCCTTTCCTACCACTGTACAAGTCTAATTCCTCTAAATTGGAGAGAAATTGCTGAAGGCCATACCAGAAGGTAAATCCACAGAAGCCCACGTGTTTGCTCCTCAGAAGCACAGGGTTTGCCCGTAGTTGCCCTGCCTCTACATGGAAGCTCTCCTTGGAAAATGTCAACCAGTCCTGAATTTTCAGGAACCACCAGAAAACTCCTAAAACTCACGGACTAAAGTTTCTTAATAGCTAAAAGATGGAGGCTCTTCTAGGAAGTACAACAGAGATCACTTCGGTTTCAACCTCCTCACCTCTTATTGCGGCAAGTTTCTACACTTTACGTGTGTGAGGTTGAGAGTTTGGGGGTGCTGGGGGGAATCTGTTGCTGTTGTGAGGTTTATTGTGTTCTTTTAAAAAAAAAAAAAAAATCAACCTTTGGTTAAAACTGAAAGGTAAAAAAAGTCAAACTTAACTTTGATCTCTCTACTTCTCCAGGAATATTTTCTCAGTGAACACCATGCCTCTGTTCTGACTATATTTGCCCAAAGAAAATCGTATCACAACAGCTTCAAGACGGAGAGGAGACAACTCATAATACTTTGCAAAACCACTGCTCATTTACCTCTTGGGTTTTAAATCGCCCAGTTCATAAACTAATACCAGCACTGCTGTCCTAACTGTTCCACCCAGTTAACACTGTTTTCAGTTACTCGAACAGACCGCAGGTGCGCGCGCCGGTAGCAACACTCACCTGTCCATGCCAAGCGTAGTGCAAAATGATGGCAGAGTTGGGATGGTTGCCAAGGAAAATCGGCATGAGCGTGGAGATGAGTTCGTGGCGCAAGGTATGCCAGGACGTGTTGATCTGCAGTAAGGCCAATACCAACATATCTGGGCAATGCTTGATGGGAAAACTGAAGAGCTGCTTAACCTGCTCATACTGCCCCACTTCTGCCAACCGCAACAGAGATTCGATCAAATCCAGGCTCTTCCTAACAAAAGAAATAAAACAGGCAGACAAACGCCCCCAGAAGTTACAAAGTAGTTGGCTTACAGGATCCTGTGTTCAAGTGTTTTGTAGCCACAACCCAAAGATGATACAAAGCAATGCCCACAGCAAACAACCTGATACTGCAGCTCTTATCACACACAATTAAGCCTACAAGGCCATTCTTAACCATCAAAACCACCTCCTTTTTCTTTTTGACAAAGTTAAGAGCTTCTAAATCAGTTAGGGAAGAGGGAGAATCAAAAGCTGAAGTTGAAATAAAATTCAGCTAGAGGTGGGTCACTGGGATAATTTAGCTGGGAACATATTTGCAGAAATGGAACATACTTTTTTAAACACCTCCCAGTCCCCAGCTGTGAAACTGAGTGAAGGTATTCTATTTGTTTTGTCTGCTTTATGGCCAAGTCATCGGCACCTCCCCCAATTCACCTGTACTCCCCATCCTCTGGGTCCCTGTTCTGGGCCGTGTAATGGAACAGAAGCAAGTATCTTTACTGAAACCAGCTACACACACAGCTGGGTGTAAAGACCAGCTCAGAAAGCCGCACCAGGCACCTTCATGCAATAATTCAGCAACGGTTATATACATTCACCATATAAACCCTGCAGAACAAGTTTCTTTAATATCATCCTGGGAAAAACATTTTTAAATTCATTATCTCCCCTTGCTCACAGTATCTGCCAAAACACACCAGCAGAAATTCTCCAGACAACCAGAAGACTCCAGTCAAGGCAAGTACGTTTATATGATGAAGTTCTGACAATATGAGAACTTCCACCAATCAAACATGGGACAAATACTAATGGCTGATCTAGTGGGACATACACAGAGCTACAAATAAGTCTGGCTGTGTGGAAATGAAGACACGTTTGGCCAGACAAGTGATCTTACTCTAACACTAGATATGGAAAGCAGTCGAGAGCAGGTTTACCAGGTGGCAATTTCTCGATTGTCATCCTCTGGAGGTGCTTTCAGGATGTCTGTGGCAACAGTATGACAAGGGTAGTCAGCAAAACAGAAGATGTCAGGGTTTATGAGGGAATGTTGAATGAAGGAGAGCTGGAATAAAAAAAGGTCAAAAATAGTTTCAGTATTTAGAGTTTCAGGTTCCTTCCGCTTTATCAACTGCCATGTTTTTAAGAGTGATGCAAATCAACAAAGCAGTAGAGACAAGCCAAGATTTACTATCGACGTGTTTTCCATGAGACTGAACCTCCCACTTCTCCTCCCAGGAGTTCTCAAAGTGCCAGATACCGGTATGCTGAGGGTACTTGTTTGCAGGAAGCTGTAGCCCTTCTGTGTAAGCAGGTAAAGCCCCCAAAGCACAGCCATGCAGCAACAGTTCTACACACCAGAACCCTGCCAAAGGCGCACAGCAAACGACCTCCTCTGCCCAAACAACACAGACACCGTTCCATGCACAGGACATTCCCAACTCACACTGACACTTCCCGAAACTCATGAACTTCTGAGTGCTGTACGGTTACAGCAGAAACATTGATAAACCCACCTGGCCCTCTGCGTGCTTCCAAGGTCTGTATATGGCATTAACAGGAAAGACTTCCATGCCCAGCCCTCTCTGGATGCCAAACACTACGATATGCAGGCCCTTGCTGTCACGAATCTGAAACCCCGGATGGTCCAATTCATAGGTTACTACTTTGAAGTCCAGGCTAGGATTCTGCAACCAGGAAAAACAAGAGACCAGTCAGGCTTGAACATCATCTTTGGTGCTGCCTTTTAAGAACCCTTCTTCATGGTAGAAGCTTTCTGAAGCGTCACTACAAGACGCATTTAGAGCTTAGGAACAAGTAGCTACAAAAATATTTTGTTTCGTTTTCATCATTAACGCCTACAGTGAGAAGTTTTGAAAAACAAGGTGCCTGACGCACAAAACTTTCCGCTGTCAGAAGTAAATTCAAACACAAATCAGCTCAGAGAACACATGCTGGAGTACGTGGGAGCAGCGTGGAATAAATCTCAAGCTGCTCCCAAGTTAGCCATTCGGGCAGCTTTTATTCCCCACAACTCCTCAAAACATTCTCGTTCATGAGGAAGAAAACCCCACCAACCACTTCAGTACAGCAGCGCAATTATATTAATGCGATTCAAAGCCGTTCAGGCTGCTGGGAGCTTAAAAAGCTTTATAGCCACGCTGAGACACGCCCTTCTTTCAGATATTCCATGTAAAAACCCAAGATGCTTACAAAACTTACCAGCTCTTTAAGAACATCAATTAAGACCTCCACATTCCAGGTATGGGCTTGTGCTCCATCACTTTTATCTTTCCCTTCACTCCAAATCCCACTGCCAGGGGCTGAAATAGACTGCAAATGAAATACACCCCATCAAACACTAGTGAAAAATAAAGCCCTCTCAGAAGCCACAAGCCATGGAACTGCCTGCACTGGGAAGGTAAGCAGTTCAGACCAGTAACACCACCAGTTGCACTCTCCTGAGACTCTTTCATGCAAGAGGGAATCACCGACATTTACAACGGGACAGGTCTAGAAATGCTCAATAATAAACGCAATTCTGAAATTACTAATGGGGAGCATTTTAACTCCTCACTTTCTGCTGATTAAAATACATCTAATCCCCACTGCAGCGTGGCAGTTACTCACTTGTAATGGAATTCCATCTGTCAATCCCGAATGAGTTCGAGCCATCATCCCCAACACCCTGGCAACCTGGGCAGCCGTGACTTCCCGAACACCAAACTGCATGATTATGTTGCGACACTCCTCGACACTAAGATGCAACAAAACAGAGTTTGTAGTGTGAAAACCAGAGTCACTGAGGCACAACGTAAGACAGACCAAATCAAGTGAGTACAGCAGGGACAGCACATGGACTCTTGGTAGAAACTAACTGCAGGCTGCAAAGTATGAACTTCAGTTATGTTAGTCAAGTGATCAACAAAAAAATTCCAGGATGAGCAAGAAGAGAATTCAGTGGAAATTCCATGAAATGATTTCCAGCACAGACTCTGTGCCGTGCTACATCTACCGAAAGGAGGGCGAGGGATGTTTCACAGGCTCTGCTCTGTCACAGTAAGAGCACAGGGCAGGTTTAGCACTAGTCTCTGTTAAAAATGCTGCCAGCTTCAAAGACTGACGTTTTCTGCCAGCTAAAAGTGAGACTAAGGCTTTGAGAACACAGGGTTCGGGGGCAGCCGGGGCTGCCTGACATGGCATCCCTGGTCGGTGGTCACTAGCAAAAACCTCTGAGGAGCCAAAAGAACAAGGAGCAGATGCCAGGGTTTCAGTTCTGAAGTAGTCAGCAGTCTTTCTTTTAAAATACAGAACCAAGTAGTTAGCTTATGCTTCTTGGGGAATCTTCCTGTAACAAAACAAATCCCACACATGTTGGGGTCACACTGAGGGAGAAGACTAAGCCCCTTCAAAGCCAGCCACACACTTGCCGGCTCCTGTTATCACCAGAGCACGAAAATCCCTAACAACTGCATTCAAACGTGGAGCTGGATGTGTGCAGATAGATCTACAGCAGGAAATAAACCTCCAATATATTCAAATTAACTCTTCAATAGACAGCTTCTGACTAAAGTCGCGCTTGTCCTCCTGCTTTTCTAGTAACAAATCCAATTCACCCTTGTATATAAACAAAAATCAAAGCACTGCATCACTTGTGGAGGTGCTATAAGCAAAGACGCTGCTGACACCACCCCGCTCAGTGGGCGACAGCCCGTTTCACACAGCTCTGTCACGTTACGGGGCTGCCCATTTAACCCTCCAGGCCAGGGGCAGAGGGCAGGGATATGGAACACTACTGGAGATGTGGGTAATGTGCATCTACAAATACTCACTCAAACCCAGCGTGTGTTTAAGACAGGTGTATTTTTACTAAAATAAGCCCAAGCAGGCAGAGACTGATGCAGCTGTCACGATACTCTGGCAATTCACCATCATCATTAGATTCCACAGCTACAAATAATCTCAGTCATACTGGGCACTGTGCTGATCAACACCCAGCACGAACAGAAAGCTGCTGCTCGTCAACTCTTGAAGTGAGCCTATGACATTCAGTTCTTCAGAGATCCAGTTCACATGGACAGTGAGCTAACAGGAGCCTGTCACAGGAGCACAGCTCTTCCAGAGATCTCGGAGGATTTAGCTGGAATTTGTGTCTCCTGGCCCCTTTGGTTTTACTTCAAAACACAAGGATGATGGTCAAATTCTTCTAAAACCGTCACAAGGAATTTGATTACCTCCACCCAGCTCTTCTTACCACAGCAACACACTACACCACCTCAACAGACATGCTGTACACGTTGCAAGAAAGCAAAATATAAACCAGGAATTAAAACAAATGAGCTCATAATACTTAATGAGGTTCTAGTTACTTTAATACTCCAAGTGTTCTTTACCTTTTGCCTCAAGAAACAAAAAAGAAAAGCATGGCTACCCAAGATGCTTGAAAAATAAACTTTCCAACAAACCTTGTACAAAAGCCATAGCCAACTTCTTGCATGAAATCTGCCAGCGAACTCTCCATCATGGTTTTGGCTATCCCTCCAGAATCAGGCAGGATCCTGTCCATTAGAATGTCCCGTTTTTCAGGGTATAAAAGTGGTGCAAGCACCACAGGGCAACGCTCCTGGGGAAAATCTAAAGGCAAGAGTTAAAAACAAAGTGTCAGAACCTCCAGAATACCAGTTGCATGCAAACGACTATTCAAAAACAACTCGACTGCTGGGCTAGAGTTTCCCCGCTGCTGCACAAATCAAGAGGGCACTCATGCAGCATCCCTCCATCCCACTTCCCAGTTCTCTACTGGCACTCGGATATTCCTAGAGAACAAGAATGTGGAACAGATGAGGTTCATGCAGGTTCAGGGCTAGCAGCTGTGCTGGAGTAAGTTTAGAACGAGATTGTCACCAACAGCAGTCACCCAGAAAAAGCACAGAGCAGGAAACAATACAGCAGCACAGCACAGGCCTTTCCCCTGGCTCAGAAAGCATTAGAAACCAAGGATCTGCTACGGAGTCCAAGTCCAGCAAATCTAACCAGGCACTCGGACAAGGAAAGACATCCTCTCTTCTTCTTTCCAGGGAAGCAATATTTGAGAGCACCACAGCAACGAGGGGGTCAGATGGGCAGGTGGGAGTTCTGCTCACAGGGGAAAGCAGCAAAGACACCTTGCGGGTGGGCCTGAGACACCACTATCTTTAGGATGATGCATAATGTCTCCGTGCCCTTTGGGCCATTCAGAGAAGAGTTCTCCATTTCCCGAAGCAAAGTGAGGGGAATTATAGAATTACACTCATCTGCATGAAGCTAAACAAACAGAACAAGTATTTTGCTCTTCTACAAAGGGTGCCTTCCTCTAGGTCCAAGGAGGACCAAGGAGTGACTTGAGTTAAACTCCGTTAGCTTCAAAGTCTGCATTTAATCAGGCTTCCCAACCACCACCACACTTACCTCTACGTAATGTTTTGAGGAAAGCGTCAATCTGCTCCTGTCCTACCCCAAAGGCTCCCTTCTGCCCAAAAAGGAGATGGGAGAGGAGAAGGTGCAGGACCTCTATTGCAATATCTTGGAAGCCACCTTCTTGATTTCCACTGACGTCCGCGTCAATGTAAGAGCGCAAAAGGTCCGGGAGTTTCTGTTTGATAAACTGGGCAGCTTTTGAAAACAAGAGAGGATAGAGTCAAACCCTGCCATTTCTTGTCAACGTTAAAACTCTTTGTAGCTAGGTGCCATTCTTTTAATCAGGCTTTGTCCACCACAAGCCCCAAGAGGTCAGTTTTAAATAGCAGTGTCATGATCCACACCTCGGAACTCAAATATTAATGGACTACTAAAAGGTAACATAGCACAGGACCTCGATTTGATTGACTGTCTAGCAAGTACGGAAAAGACTACAACTTCATGTACGATGAAGATGACTGTGCTATCTACTGCCCCTCAGACGCCAATAGCACCACTAATCGCAAGGTCTGGCGCTCCTCAGGTCACACAGGCACACATCTAACCATCTACAAAAAAAGGTGCCCTTGCTGCAGCCCTTTGGAAGTGTCACTTACCAAAACCTCGTAGATCTGAGCTGAACGAGTTCAGTAACGCGAGACCAAAAATCACCTACAAACAAGACCAGACGTCGTAGTAAGGGGACATTATCCTCTCCAACAAGCTTAGTCAAAAAACATTCAAGTATTTCTGAAATAAGTGTTCACCTACCTCTTGAACTTTACTTAATTTGATGACTTTACTCAATTGGGCAAATAAATGGGGTGAAGGCTTTAGACTCTGAAAGAGGCAAGCAGAGTGAAAGGGGAGCTGTTAGGGGATTACTCTCACTCGTAACGCAGCAGCTATCTAGAATCCATTTGCAGGTCAGCAATATTAGTAACTCTTCTGCTGTAGGTTGACACAAGGATTATGTATCTAAACAAACTAATAGCTTTGGAGCTATTTTTGGATACATCTGAACTAGAAGTTTCTTCTATATATCCCACTCTTCCACTACCGAACCACTACCGGGGCTTTCGTATTGAAAGCGACAGGAGCTCTGTTTTGCTTCTGGCTTACACAAACTAGCCATCAAGGTTTACCATTAGACTAAGGTTTAAAATCAGTCTGCAGGCATTCTGAGTGATGGAATAAATTGCTCAGTTTAACAATAAAACCCCCCAACTTCTGGGCAAGCTGTTTTTGAAGACTTTAGTGCAACCATTCTTAGCCATAAAAATAAACCCAGGAAAAACACAAGAGAAAACCAGCAGGTTTCCTGCAGACAGTTCACTGCGGTTTCTGGCACAGGGATCCCCTTCACGAACAAACAAACCTTCTGATAGTGCAACGGATTGTCAATGGCGTAAGACAGCGTCGAGATAAAGTTTGGTTTCGTAATCAGCGACGCACACTCCTGGATCAGAAATTGGGTCTGAAAAGAACAAAGATAACTTGGCCACTCGTGGTTTTGTAATGGGACAATAAAACACAACTTCTACTGTCCACTGCATGCAGGAGAACTAGACAAAAATAAGGTGCTTGTGTCTTTAAGGGCCCAAATTCTCATTAACATGAACTAGTTTCCTTTCATTCCATTTTTTCTTTGGCTTTAGTTTTCTTCTTCTTCTAAGACTAAGTGATCAAATATTCCCCATTCCATGTGGAAGGTTTCATTTTCTGTAAGCCTCCTCACACATTGCCACAGACAATGGAAGAATATTTGATTCCTGCTTATGAGCTAAAAACCCTGCAGCAAAATCACTCCAGGATGGAAACGCTCCTGAGAACAGACATAGCCAGCAGCAGAAGTGCCAGCCTGTGGATCTGGACAAAGTTTTAAAGGACAAAGAAAGGCTTTAGAACAGAGCACTGCATGTGGTATAAAGAGCAATTGTACTGCACTGTACTATCTGTGTTTCCAGATCAAGCCACTGTAGAGTCAGATATCAACAATTTGTTGTCTTCTGACTTGAGGACTGGCCAAAGGCACTTGCAACTGAAAGGCCAGCAAAGAAGCTGGCTTGAAGCAACTCCCTCTAAACCACCTTTGTGCTTAAAATGGATCAAATCCTACTGCAGGTTTTTAACAGCCAAGACTAAGGAGGGGATGCCTTGGTGCAAACCATACCTGATGAAAATCTTTGCCACTGCTTTTACCATCGCCACTGAAATCCACGTGCGAGAATAGACAGCGTAGTAAATGCCTGTCTGCCTCGGGACCGTGCCTATTCACAATCTGGAAAACAATTCAAGGAAAAAAAAACAACTTGGTAGCAAAGGGTCATTACAGAGCAAGATCTGGGTCTAGCACCATGGACACAGCGGTACTTCTAGGGGTTAAGTCATCTACGGTTTTAACCAAACTGCTGAGAGTGACCCTTATTAATCAGCAACCTAGAAATCAAGTCATTAGCCCATTTGCAAATTAAAAGTATAAACAACAAGATAAAGAATCTAGACAGCAGTCATTGACTCAGAAGCCACGTGTTTCCTGGGTAGTATTCTCAAAGTTAAGTAAAAGAGGGGTTTCAAGTCACCCAGACTATGATCTCAAGCTTCTCTGCCACCAGAGCAGCCCTGAACCCACAGTGCCATGACCTCACTGTTCCCCACAGCTACAGTGCCTAACTCCACCGCCTCAGCACAGCTTGCACCTCTGTGCTATGCCTATACAGGAGGAATCCATCCCACAGACAAGCCATCACACAGTAGCTTCTACGTCGCCTCCTGCTCAGGACTGACTTATAGAATCACAGAGTCATCAGGTCCAACCGTTCACCCTGCACATTACTCCAGGGTCTCTTCAGACAGCAGGGAATGGCACAGGACGGGTTTCCTGCTCTTTGAAGAAGCAGGTTCATCTCAGACTTGTTCACATGCAAGCTTTAAAATCAAACACCACACACTGAACACCTATAGCTTAAACCTTTCACCCAGTCCTTCCCGTCATTAGAGCTCGTTCAACTCAACTCTGCACCTCAGTCATGAAGAGGTGAGCTGAGCTTGCTAATCTCCAACACCTAGCGCTCACTGCAAAATCTTAACGATACTACACTCTTATTAGCATCCCTATCACTTGCCTTAAGCTTAACTCCTGGCTACAGAGCAGCTCATCAGCTTCTTGTCTGAAGTACCTTCAGGTTGTTTCTGTACTCACTCATTTCTTTAAACCTCATCATGCAAAGAATTACTTGGTTTTAATAAAACCCATACTGGCAGAAACTAGGAGTCACTCATCACCAGTAGCTCGCCTCTTCTGTCCAAATAGTAGCAGTAACATCAAATGCAATCTTTATCTACTAGCAAAACTCTTGCCATTGTTTCCCCCTTTCTAGCTGCAGGACATGCACAGCGTGCCAGTACAAACCAGCAGCTCTGACTGTCTCCGCCAAGCCCTCCGCTTCCCCTGTTCATCATAAATATCCTTGTTTGCTGGTGGTTTTTGTGCAAGAGACAAGCAGCATGGCTTTAGGCTGTCTCTGCTCCAGCTCTGCTGTTTCGAATTGTTCTCATCTCAATTCTTCCACCGTTATCTAACACTATACATCCCCTTCCCTCACAGCCGGCTTATTCCACGGGCTGCCAAGTTTTCTTCTGCTGGAAAGAAACATCCGAGTTAGACACAGCTCTGCTTCTTGAGCAGAGGCTAGAACATAAATGCTCACGGTGTGGCATCAGTCCAGAGTAGGTAGCCCACCCCGGCTATGGTGACAGCGCTGTCTTCGAAGGCAGCCATACCACACCATGGTTAGGTAGGAAGGTGCTCAGACTGGTGCAAAAGGCAGCGAGTTCTACTAGTTAGCTCCAGCTTCAGAAAACAGGCAATTCACTTAGGCAACCCCAGTTAAATACATGGATTTCAATGTGTTAACAAGGCTGGCACAGAGCTGGATCAATCTCCCAGGGAGTTACTTGGTGCTGTGACGAAGACGATTTCTTCAAAGCAGGCGGACGCAGAAGAAAGCTGGACATCCTAAAGCCATCAACACAACCCTGCATCAGAATTCAAATGCTCCCCTGCTTAGAAGCAACTTCAGAAGGTTAGTAATTTGAGAATATTGGGGAGGATAGAAGAGTGAACACCAAAAGTACAGGGTAGCATCTTTCAACCCTAACTACAGGCACATGAAAGCTTTTCCAGGGAACGAGAGTTTAGTTTTCCTGTAGAAAGAGCTGAAGGACACCTTTGCCCTGGCGGCATTCTGGCACACTTACAAGACAGTGCACCCAGTCATAACGGAACTGGGAAAGGCTGACTCGGCTGTGGCACAGGCTGCCCAGGGAGGCTGCAGGTCTCCATCCCTGGAGGCACTCAAACGCTGCCTGGACACAGTCCCAGGTGACTGGCTCGAGGCAACCCTGTTTGAGCAGGAGGCTGGACCAGATGACCTCCAGCAATCCCTTCCCTCAGCCCGTCAGAGTCAGCAGGACATCTGAGCCACCCGTATTTGGGTTTATCATACAGAGACTAGTGGGGTTTTGTTCAGGCAAACACAGGGTCAGAGCAAAATAACCGCTTCTCTAGATCCAGATAATTTTGCTTTCCTAGATGAATCTGTCCGCAAAGTCCTTTCCTCCTCCCCAACTGGGCTCTCTTTACCATCAATTTAGGAAAGGAGACCACAAAAACTCACCGCAGAGGAAACCATTCAATAGGATTTGCTCTGACAAATGTGTAAGTTTGGTGGTTTTTTTTAAACACACATTCTATTTTTTAAAAGCAGTCTTAAAGGATCACCTCTGCTAAACGACTACTGAAAGCATGTTTAAGCAGAAATTAGTTGCTCCATCTGCTATGCTTGAGTGTTGTATTTAAATTCAAGTGTCATTTTGGTCAGTTGTGACAAGAACAGCTCGAAGTATGGGTTTCTACACACTCTGTGCGCTTACAGACAAGCTTTGGCATAACTCACTCCATTTTACAACAAGTTACCCTGAGCAGTGTACCGTCAGGCAGTGTTAAAACACACGCATATAAGCTCTACAACAAAGGGAAGATTGAACTAGCAATCACAGAAGTCAAGTAATACCAGGAAGTTTAAAAAAAAAAAAAGAGACAAGGGATCATGGCTGTTTTAGAAATTTAGTCTTGAAGTCCTAGAAACTGCTGCCTTGGAACCAAACACAGACAATCCAGTCATTTCCACAGCTGTTTCCAGTGCCTCACCACAGTGAGTCCTGCCACGAAGGACAACAATCTGTCCCCCTTCCAGACATCCATATTCCAGCTGAATGGCAGATCAACTCCTCCCAAGTCACAGAAAGGCCTATAACCCCTTACGTAAGCGTTCATGCCGGATCTGCAAGCCGTGCCTCAGTCACACCTTGTTGCAAAAGCTGCCTGTTGAAACCGACAGCGATCGAAAGAACCCCGTGACCCTGGAAGAGCCCGCTGCAAGTACTGAACATGCAAAGACATGGGAACTCGACCCAAGTCACAGGAGCTGCACTCTCCATGGCTTACATTATCATTTTAAGCAGTGAATATTGCTGAAACCACCCCTCTCACCTCAAGATAAGTAAAGAATGCACTTTCAGAGGAGTCAGCTGTTAGCAGAAACTCCCTCTGCTTAAGCCCTCTGGCCTCCTAATCTGATTCAAGTCACTGCAGGACAGCACCAGTGTAAGGAAAAAAAATTTAACTGGCCCAGCTGTCTGCTGGGAACTGAACTAAACCAGTTTCTAAAACTGGCTCAGTAGCATTCACTTCCTCCTAAGCGCTCCTCTGCGGATAGTGCTTCTGAGTCCGTCCTGCTAGGCAGAGCTATTTTTAAAAAGGGTCAGTTAAACCAGAATTCTTGACCAGATCTTAGATATTTGGACTGCAACCTGCAGTTACTCTGCCTGCCTTCTGAAAACCCAGGGCCAGGAAAGTCAGCTTGGCTTCCCCATCAAGCCACACTTCGACTCAGATAAGGAGCAAAAAACTTCCATCCAAGGTACGTGAAAGCATTCAGATGTGAGTAACCGTGTGGTCACGCCTTCAGTGTGACAGACTAAACTAGTAAACATGCATGTTCTCCTCCCTCTCCCAATCAAGGTTCTGAGGAGTGTCCAAAAGTTGAAGGATTTAACTTGAAGGAGTTAGGAAAGCTCTGCACGCCACCCTCCAAGAGGAGCAGTCAATCCTAATGTTCAACTACAACGACGACTATTCAGCTACAAAATCTCAGCTCTGAGCTGCCGATTTCCATGACCCTCCAGATGAAACCAACAGGGGTATCAGAGACACGGGCTGCGATTCCCAACACCGCTGAAAACAGTACGCAGGAACGCACGTAACAGCCCCGCGGAGCAAACTCACACCGGAAGAGAAACTCCATTTGTCACTCCCATTTTCCCTTCCCAAAGTCTTCTGTGGCACCACGGGTTTACTCACATGCTGTATTTCCTGCTGGCTGGCTCGGTAGTTTTTCTTGGTTAAATTGTCCACCAGGTAGCTGATTTGAGACAAGGCCAGCGAGAGCGAGTCAAGATTCATTGCTGGTTGGGGCGGAAGCAGGCGGCCGAGCCCGGCGCAAAATCACCATTATTCCCCTTTAGTCACCTCAGAGACAGGTTAATTCTTTTTCCCCCAATTAGCCTGTGTCTGGTTGTGTTACTTTCTTCAGCTCTTCTTTCTCAGCTGTCTTCCTCCGTTCTGAAACATGGCACCTGAAAGACAGAATTTACGTTAGATTAAGTTTTGCAGCAACTTCACAGCTATGTTACAGGCACTGCTGGTAACTCCCTATAGAACACTACCGGTTAAATTAAAATAGGGGGGTTGGATTTTTTTTTTTAATTAGAGAAAAAAAAAACATCTTTAAGCTCAAGTTTACACAGCATTAAAAACAGGTAGTGGTTTCCCTGCGTTTTCTACTTCCAGCAGAACACTACAGGGTGGAAAGTTAAGCCCCAGCGGAACTGAGCACTATACCAAGGAACACAAGCTCAGTTGTTTTCACTCTACCTGGACACATTTATTCATTTCTGTATTTTGCCAGTCTGAAAGAGCCAAACAGCTCAGTCAGGAGAATGACCAGCGACCACCCTTTCAGCACTAGCAAGAAGGAAGAAAACAAGACACATGATGAGTTAGACACTGCACAGCAAGAGAGGACACAATCATTCAAAGCACCAAGCACAAGTTTATAGTAAAATGACAACAAAAAGGTGCTTTTCAACCATCTCTGCACTATTGTGCCTCACTATTACCGTAGCATCGCACTTGACTGTACACACCAAAACAAGCAGTTGTGGATGAGCAACACGCACAAGGAATCTCAATAAGCCAACCCCAACACTTGGCTCACCCCAGAGCAGCTCTCCAGCCAGCTACAGCAGCGCAGCTTGCCAGCTTCATAAATTTCTATGACAACACTAAACTTGGCACTTGACACCTCGTCTGCTAAATTACACGTGGCCAGTGTGATAAAGCTGCATCCCCAAGCAAGTCCTGCAGAACCAGCAGCCTGAGGAGCTGAAGGAAGGCGTGCGCTGGGGCAGCGCTGTAATTTATCAGGGCTGGGATCAAACTGGAGAGTCACTGTTTTGAAGCTCCTCTCAATCAAAACGCAAAGGTCACCAGGCTTCCCGCCAGGAGCCTGAAGATCCCTTTTCAGAATAAAAACTACCGCTTTACAGTCAGTCATGCTTCTGCAAGAACGGAACAGGAACAGCACTGGGGCAAGCTGGGAAGGCCGTGCTGGGCCAAATGAGATCTCCTATCCCCCAACGAGCTCCTTTATCAAATCCTACCACAGGCAAGGAAAGACCGTGCTGCTCTTCAGAAAAGTTTATTAAATAAAAACATGGGTAAACTATTTGAAAGGAAGGATAAATCAACTGACTTGCAGACTTTCACTACGCCACAGAAAACCCCACATACTCCTAGGAGCTCTGTAAGACCCTGCTTAGGCAAAAAAAAAAATCCTTACAGCTCTCAAAAAAGACATTTTCAAGTGGCAATGTTGGAAGCATTCATCAATGACAAGGCGCTTGCGCTGTGAAAGAACGTCAGTGTATTTAAAACTGTAGCAGAAAGAATTAGAGAAAACTTCCAATGTTTTTCCCCCGTACATCTGACAAGTTACAACTCATCACCTTTACATGCCGGTGTAAAAGCCCAGCGACTGTGAAGCAGCTTCGCAGGAAGGGAGATAGGCACAAAAGTTAGCAAGATTTCTCAGCAGCGCAGTACCTGACCGATGGTCGGTTTGTTTAATAACTCAACTTTCAGAATAATCCAGAAAGTGTCACTGGGCACAGCAAGGAGACGCTTTCCAAGAGTTTTTCGCTGGCAAGGTTTAACGTGCTGGACCAACACAAAGCTTCTGCAGAGCGTTTGTTAAAACTCAAGCAGACAGACTGCCGTGCCACAGTGCTGACACCCACCGCAGGCAGCGAGCAAGGGGAATTCAGCCCCTCTCAGAGGCCAGACTTCAGCAGCCAGCTGAAGAACTCGAGGGCTGGTTGAACTCAGGAACAGGGCCCAAGACAAAACTCAGTCATTTTTAAGGTAATAACAGAAGTTTCAGAGTCTGCCCTGAGGAAGAAAACCCCCATTTCTCTGGGTATTGCTCCTCAGACCAACACAACCAGCACACAATCACACCTCCTCCACCCAGAAATCCAGCTTTTAGATACTGGAACTTTTAAGTTAGGCTGAGATATAAATCTGATCCTCCGCGCTACAACACACCACCCTGCAGAGCACTGACACCCCCCTTCGAGCATCACTGTCTTCTCCCAAGAAAAGCAGGGATGAGCCCCTTGACACGCTTTAACTGCATGGAAGCACAACGAGCTTTGCCACTTTCTGGCTGTAAAAGCCGACGGTGCCACCAGAGAACCCGGGCTGGGGTCGCAATGGGACGCTGCCGGTCAAAGGAGCAGAGCAGGAGCCCGAGCGGGCACCACGAGTTAAGGACACACACAATAGCCGAGGAAGGCGCTTCCTACCCGTGTTCTAAACATACGGGTTGGACGGTGGGTATCCCGATGCACAGAAACACCCCACTGCTCTCACAAGCCTCAGATGAGGAGTGTTTCAGAGGCCCAAGAGGTGCAGCCTGACTGACAGCAGCGCAGAAACCCCGAGTGCCGAAGGGAGCCCTGCCCAGCACACACAAGTGCACAGGTCGGTCTGCTCATTCCGCCAAGGCACAAATTCAGTTTCTCCAGCACCGACTAAGAGAGCCATGACCGCCACGCAAAGCAGCCTTTATTTTTAGATGCACGTACCCTTAGTGGGAATGAACCTCCCCACACTGGCCTCAACTATTCAAGCAGCTTTCAGTCCAGGGAGCAAACCTGCTCTCTTCACAGGTTCAAGAAAGTCAGGCTTCAGCCAGAGAGACCTTACCAAAACAATTTAAACCTGCTGACAAAACGAGCTACTGCCAGTGACAGGCGCTATGGATGGAGGTATCGGACACAGCACTCTGGAGCTCTGAACAATATTACTCTTTGATATTGAGCATCACAGCTGATTTTTAAGAGGTGGAAAATGCCCAGATCTACAGTATTACGTAGCCTGAACACTTCCTAGGAAAATCAGCAGGCCATCAGCAAAACATTTGGCGTGTTTCAGGAGACTGAGCAGCAGAGTGCTGTTGGGTTATTAGAACATAAATACAACACAATTTCAGGCAAGAATCCAAAAATCACAAAACAGAGAGAGCAGATCTGGAACGAGCAGTCAGGTTTGACAGAAACACCCTCTGCTGACCTGGAGCAGGTCACTAGGAGTAACTAAGCCTTGCTGCTGAAGACAACACACCACAAGCCTTCCACCAAACCAGCCTTATAAAGGAAGTCATTTCAAAGCTACTTTAAGCTGAACTCTGCTTTTTTTTCTGGTGTTTTGCAGAGGTAAGTAACTACTCCCACTGGGTTTCAAGAGCTGTAAGTATTTTACACCACGTGTACCGCACGTGTACAGAAACAGCAACATCTTCACTGAGCAGATTCTAACCCCCTGTCAAAAAAGATCATAAAACATGCTAAAAGCACCGCTGCTAAACCTGTTCCTCAGGACAAGGTCTCTCACTCACTGCTGCTCCCAGGCACACACAGAACTCATGGAAGGGCACCACACCTCTCAGAAGCCCCTCGTGAGAAGCGCTCGAGGGGGAAAGGTTTTGATTCACACCACAGTTCAGTCCGACTTCAGGATGTCTATCACTGCAACCTACAGGGAGAAAAGCCTCACAGTGTAAGTCACACCAAAGGAGAACAAGCTCCTGATTAAAACGAGCTCCTGATTAATTTAACTGGTTCAAAAGCAGGTGTTTACATGTAGAAAAGCCTCCTGAACATTCCACCTGCTGGAAAACTGCACACAATTCCAGCCCCTTCCCCAGCTTCCAGCTTCCCCCCAGGAGGCCAAGATGCTGATTAGACACAGAAAAGCTTTAGTTTAGGGAGAGCAGCTGCACTAAGGACACACGTCCGCTCCCGTACACCAAGGGCAGTTGAGTTTCAGGTCTGGAACCTACCTCAGGCATGAGGAACCTACTCAACGTGACACAGCCACATCAGGCATTTTCACATCTCAACGGGGATTGTGTACAGAAAAAACAAACCCAAGAAACTGTCATTTCCCTCCTTCCCTCCAATCAAACACTACAGGATAAAGTTTCCACTGGAGGGAAGTTCAGGGAATTTAGCGACCTGTTACAAAGGCTTCGTGCTCTTTTCCCAACCAAAAAGTGGTTTAAACAGTAAAATGTTGTTTGAAAAGGCACAGGAGAACCGCGGTACCCACGCAGTAGGGATGGTTATCGAATGAGAGCAAATCCGGCTAAAACAGCGACAGTAATAAGAATTCCCAGCACTATTTAGTGATGACCCTTCATGGGGTCACAAAAAGTCACTATCCACTTTTCCCAAGTTATGTCGGCGCAGCTTCTCTTCCACTCCCTCCACTGAACACCAAGGGCAGCCAAATCGGCATCAGTTTAAAACGAACTTTAGTTCACTAGAAGGATAAACAGGATCAGGTATTTCTCTGGAGAGGAGAGACAGGGAGGCAGCAAGCTTGCTGTGACTTTGGTGCGGCAACAGCAGCATCAGAGCAAGCTTAAAAGCATAAGGGCAGAAAACCCCACGACAATAACAAGTCTAGAGAGAACAAACAGGTCTATTACCACTAACCCTGTTTCCTGTTCACAGGACAGTCACCTCACCCAGACCTGTCCCTATAATTTTAACCAATGTAGTTACCCGAGATACAGGAAACACTTAAGATGCGTGCACTAAGAATGACTTGTCAGGTGTCCTACCTGCCCTGTTAGCGCTCTGCTGAGAGCGGACACGGTGCTTCCTTCAAACACGCGGGATTCAGTCAGTCAGTCTAAGCCTACGAGGTACCAAGAGACCAAGTGTCTGCCTTTGTATTTTTGTTAGTTTTATCTCACTGCTGTTGTACGTACAGCCCAAACTGTTTGTGGTTTGTTGAGACTAGCCCGTGGCTGCTCACTAACCTTCCTGTACAAGGAGAACAAGGAGCTATTTCTAACAGCACAGCATCTGTCAGAACGGCCAACTGTTGCTATTTCTAGTTTCAAAATCAGTCCTTCTACCGGGCAGCACATTGCTCCTCACGGGAGGACGGCGCTGAGCAGCGTTTCTTCCGTGTGGCCTGCAGGAAGGTTATGTCACCGGCTTATTTACTATAACTCACTGTTTACGGGTTGTTTTCTCTGGGTCAGTCACAACAACGAGGCCACGGGGCCGAGCTCAGGGGCAGGCCCAGCACCGGCCACTTGCTCAGTCTCTCTGAGCTTCACCTGC
>NW_010425060.1:109272-126648 GCF_000710305.1 Buceros rhinoceros silvestris | reverse complement strand
GCGCTAGCAGCAGGACGGATGGATGAACGAGCCAGGGAAGCTGCGTGCTTCTCTCCCATGGAAGATACCAGTGGCCATTTTCTCTTCGTTGCCCACCTGGAGGGCCCCTTATCCTGCCCCATCTCCACAGGCAGCTGCTGGGAACAGGAAGGTCCAAGATTTTCCTTTCCTATGGGTGCAGTCCTAGAGGTGAGAGGATGGCCCAGCTGCCTCACAGCTGGAAATAACCTGAAACAAGTTCACGTGCTCCCAGTAAGAGAGCGCTGGTAACGCACTCAGCTCCATGGGTTTCCCAGCAGCTGAAGTACAACACTGGCTAGTGATCCCACCTGGAAGAGACCCGGCTGGGACCAAGTCCGTGCGCAAGACAAGTTTCTTGCCAAGGATACACAGAATCACAGAATGGTTGGGTTGGTTTGGAATGGACCTTTAAAGGTCATCTAGTCCAAGCCCCCTGCAGTGAGCAGGAACATCTGCAACTAGACCAGGTTGCTCAAGGCCCCATCCAACCTGACCTTGAACACTTCCAGGGATGGGGCAACCATAACTTCTTCGGGTAACCTATTCCAGTGGCTCAGCACCCTCACAGTAAAGAAGTTCTTCCTTACATCTAACCTAAATTTAACCTCTTTCTGTTCAAAATCATCACCCCTTGTACTATCACAACAGGCCCTGCTAAAAAGTTTGTTCTCATCTTTCTTACAGGTCCCTTTAAGTACTGAATGGCCACAGTAGAGTCTCCCTGGAACCTTCTCTTCTCCAGGCTGAACCACCCTATCTCTCTCAGCCTTTCTTTATAGAAGAGGTCTTCCATCCCTCTGCTCATTTTTGTGACCTTCCTCTGGTCCCATTCCAACAGGTCCATGTCTTTCCTGTCATAGATTCATACACAAGTGGAGAAGAGCAGTCTAGGCCCTTACTCTCAAACATGCATCCAGTGACTGCTGAAGAATTCCCAAGATCTCTAAGCTTGATACCTATGGATACCAAGGAAGCTCTTTCAGCCGGCAGCTTCTCTATTCATGTTCACCGTGGTCCTTCTTTGTATACTGTCTCACTTAGAGGGTTGCATACCATAATATAATCTTGGTTGCAGGGATTTTTTCCCTTTCGTTCTTCTGTCTTGAATTCAGGAGCTGCCAAGCTCAAAATCCAACAAAAGTTGCAACCTTCCTGAATTCCCTGTAACTTGGCAAGGCCTGCTCAGGTTTTCCTGAGGTATAAACTCTCCACTGCTGTCCCGCTTCTGTTGTTCACTTTCTGCAAGGCCCCTGAGGGTGTGGTTTGAGATGACATATTCCTGACTTAGAGGAATTTCCCCTTGTCTTTGGGGATCACCAATTAAACCTGTGTTGGAGGGATCAGCGCACAGAACCACCCTAGACTAGAGTTTCACCATAATCTAATCTTATCTCTGGCAAAAGCTGCCATGGGCCTCTGCAGCATCATCTCTTGTAAGCAGTCATGTCTATACACAGAACTGGGTTACTTGCTCCAGCACCGTGTCCCTAAATGCAATACCTAAATGCAGGGTCAGATATTCTTTCAACAGAGTAGTAAACCCCCCAGTCAGCTCAGCAAAAGAGGCACAGAACCCGCAATTTTCCAGTGTTTTGATTATTTTAGTAGTATTCTTATTGCAAGTCTGTCACAGCATTCTATTTTCCTAGAAAATACCAATTTGGTTTAAGAAAACATACTGTACTAATGCTCGAGTGCAGCTTATTAGATGTCTCCACAGCATTTAATATATTATAGCAACACCTGCTGGTCTTGATATGGTTAAGAATCTGTTAGATCACTATTTCCATTATAACTCCAAGTTCACAGACTGGCCACAAGAACTCTGTTCAGATTCTGACACAAGTATATTTGTTTGTCTTAACAGCCGCAAAACACCTTCCGCTGTCTCAGAGACTTCAAGTTTTGATGGAGTTTTTTTCACCTCACTGCAGTTTTAAGCAGGCTCTTTCAAAGACATGATTTAATCCATGATTCACTTAGGTCAAAGAGTGGTTTCCTTTTGCTAAGTCAATGTTCTTAAGTGGTCAGTTTAAAATAGTCTACGGTGTGTACAGAAGAACATGAGAATACGTTTATATGGCTGAAACCTTACCTGACGTCTTTCAAACACCAGCCAGCTCTTACAGACCACTGTTCATTCAGAGATCTCAAAGTAAGTTACAAAGACATACTATTAGAGCTGACTGAAGGATGGCAGTAAATGCTTTGGAAACATTTCAAGGTCAGAAAATTTATTTTCTTTTTGCATTGGAACAAAACCAAAAAGCTTTGAGATATTTCCACACAAACAGCATTGAGCTGAAGCTGCTGTTTCCTGCCCAAAAGGGTCAGGTTCCAATTTTTCTTCCCTCAGAAAGGCTTATATTGCCTAAGGGAAACTAGATCAAAATCAATATATGCAACATCTGGATTTCGGTGGAAATGCTTTTGCTGAAACAGTACCAATCAGCTCTGATTGCTGACCCATCTTACAACTCGGGAACATGGGAAAGCATTGGTCACTTGTTCCAAATCAACGCGAGAGCCAGAGGCAAAGCCAGCATCCCATTCCAAATCACAAACCCAGTTTCTCTTTCTCGCTCGCTATTACTCTCTTACTGATTTTTACTCCTCTCCACGGGGCTCATGTTTTCACTCATATCATTCAGGATGGATTAGGAAGCTGCTATAAAGAAACACCAAGATACCGTGTATTCAAACGACAGTCTGCAGCTGATCGCACTCTTTACATCTCTCTGCTATCGCTGTGCTCAGCCAGAACAGACACCTGGATGAAGGACAGCTGGCTGAAGATGAAGATGATGTTAAGCAGCCAGAGGTAAAGAGACTAAAAAAACCAGTCAGCGCTCTGAAATAGCCATCTGTCACCAGCATCTCCCCTAGCACAGAAAAGATAGTTTATTGCCTTGGGGCACTTCTGGGCTGCCACTGGACTGTCAAACGGCTCCAACTGCCATGATAACAGCAGCATAAAACCCCAAACCTTGCTATTTCCTGTGTTCTCTTTGAAACTGTGCTTGGTCTTGTACACTGTTGATCTTGCAACAGTTACCTTGGCTTCTGTTTACTCTCGGTTACTGCGGAACACTCCATCTCGGCATGAAGGTGTTGATATAGAGGAAAACTTGTGTTGCTTCTCCATTTACAATCCTGTTCCTCTTAGCTCTGAGGTCAGAGACAGTAAAATTCACTTCAAATCACATGAACTAAGAGATTTTGAAAAGAACCTTTAGCAAAGCATCAGTCTGCAGAGCCCATTGGGCAACTAGTCAAGGCAACAAACTCCAAGTCATCCCGACCCCAGTTCATTTGAGCTACTAACCTCAACCAATACAGAGGAAGGATTTCTTTTTTACCAGGTAGAGAAAACTGTAGACTATACAGCAACTGAGTAAGACCAAGATACCCATCATCATCTGGACATTTCCCAAGGTCAAGTTTTCCCCAAAAAGTGATGAGAAAAAATTCTAAAAGAAGACCACGCCAGACCTACAAAATACCATCTCTACAGCAGAACCCTTGGAATCACCACAGCTTCTGTTGTACAGGCCCAGGTATGGCAGGTACCTACTCAGATCATCAATGAATTTCAGTTTTTTTCTGAAATGTTTTCTGCTGAATTTCATTTTAGCGTCCCTAGAAAGAGATTAAGGAATTGGCTTGCGGATGAAACAAAATATGTAAGATTTTACTTTTGCAGAGAGGCGAGAAGAGGATGATTAAAAAGTTGCTTGAAAGTTTTTTAAATTTTAAAAACCTCAGGTTGGAAAAAAATATTGAATTCGAGTTAATAACCGTAAAATCATTCCCAACCACTTTTCCAAGAGGATGCAAGATTGATTTAGCATATCTGAAAGACATACCTTTCTGATCATTCTACTGCATGATTTACAAGAATGAATAATGTGTAGAAGGGAAGACTTTGATGTTTAAAGTATTTGAACGCTAGCTTTAAAGAAAAAAATAAACAACCAACTACAGGCAAAATATTATGCCAGAGATGATCTGCAGTTGTAGATTCCAGCTGTAGTTATTCACACACATGAACATCACCTACCATTTTCCTAATTAAATCCCGACTGCATTTACTAGACATTACTTAAGGGTTTTAAAATAACCTAATTCTTTCTGCTTTCAGTAGTACTTATTTGGAAGAAAACGGCAACAAAGACAACAAATTCTAACATCTCTGTTACATTACCCAGACATACAGAACTGAGGCCCTCACCCTGTTGCAAAGAGGTATTGCAGCCCATGAAATAACTGCGCTTTCATATTTGTGCAGTCCCCTCCTTACCGTAGTTCCAGCAGACTCTGTAAGAAGAGATTTGAACAAACGTAACATTAGCACAAAGTTGCATGAAGTAGCTACCAAGTCAGGAGAGAAATAAGTAAAGAAGGCCCAACCGTCTCATACTTGAGATGTTTCCAAGAAGTCTCCCATCTTTTCTGCTGCTGTAAAGAAGATGGCAAGCTGGTGTTACAGTGGCACAAAAAGCCCAAGAGCCAAATAATTTCTCTCACAACAAGGCACTGCCAGGTCCCTAAGGCTTCAAACTGCCACCCTGCTCATGCTGATGGAGGCTTTGGAGCATGTTCACAGCTGACCTGTCACTGCTAACGTGGAAGTGCTGTGGCCAGAGAAAGCATTCGGAGGAATCCCCAACCTAGTACCCACCTCCCTGCATTAAACAGGCTGGAAGCCCAAAAGCCATAAGGGATTTGCACCAGCGACTCTGTGCTGGGAACACTCAGCGCTGGCTCGGAAGGTAAAGGTGTGTGGTGACTGGAGAGCCCTCAGTGTGGTCAATGCCTGCTTAGAGCAGCAGGACACCACCACATGCTGTGATGTGGTTTCACCCAAGGTGAAAGTATCCACTTGAGCAAGATGACCCTTCTGCCACACTTACAACAGGCCTGATGCCACAAGCATTTACTAGTGGGGTCACAATTACAGCGTGCAAAGACTTTCATTCATAACCAGCTAAGCACAACACCGGGATTAAGTATTCACAGGATTAGCCTGGAGGTGATGAATTTTAACTTCATTTTGAGGATGGTTCTAAATCAAATGAGATGCCATAAAATCTGAACACATATTTCAGATATTATATATATATATTCAGAAATTACATAAAGATACAGATACATCCTTTGAATTTTGGCAGTATTAGTCACTTAAGGTTACACCAAAGTTTTCTAAATGGAATTTTGGGACAGCTCCTTTTAAAACAGCAGCAATTCCCATCTGCACATGGGACAGTTCTTCAAATGTACGGGCTGCACCGTGTTCTAGCACCTGTTGCTGTGAGACAGAGATGCACTACCTGTATATTCCTCATACGGTATTAAAACTGCAGGCTGACTCTGCAGAGAGGATTTATAATATGCAGCACAATTGCAGGCAGATCTGCTTCCTTCATGCTTGTGATATTGTGCTGATGACCACACTGTAGTAAACAGCATACAGATAAACCCCAACAATTACCCAGACAGGCGTTAAAAACCCCAATAAACCTGTCATCGTAAAACCAGAATATAAATAACTGCCAAGACTAAAATATTGATCCCACATGCTTACATTTTACAAAGCTCTAGTTTACAAACATTACAGCTCTCACCAATTTTAATGAGTCGAGCTCCTACCTTTTTAAAATCCCACTGCATAGTCCTCTATCCATTTTCTATTATTATCTCCTACTGTAATTTCAGAATAGGTGCTTGGCTGCTAAGAGAGGATTATCACCATTCACCGTGATCAAACATCATTCGCAGTCTTACATTTACTCCATGCAACAACTGCAAAAAGCCCTTGAGGACCTCATCTCCTACAAGTGGTAGAGGGGCTCAGTCCATTTGTGCCTCAAAAAGGGGAGGTCGGTGGGACCTGCCTGATGGCTGCTGCACTGGGATCCTGGCTTGCAAACTGGTGGGTTTGATAACCACCATAACTTACTGTAAAGAATTTCAGAGGTACTGTGGTAAGGTAGAGTCTCACACACTGGAAATCAATCTGGGAAGTTTTCAAGGACAGCTGTCTATGTTTATGAGAGTTCTAGTAAAGAAAATTAATGCGCAAGAGATATGTAAATGTAATTTAATACCCAGCTACTACAGATAAAGAAATTACCTCATTATGCTCGATAGGCTGGTTAAAAAAATAAATGGTTCATGAATGGTGTTCCTAATCCCAGGAATGAATCAATCTGTGCCTCTATCGGTTGACATATGTCGACCCTCTTTTATTAGTATTTAATAAAACATTATCTTAGAAAACCCTGTCCAGATCAGGTTTTATATTAAGGCATGTTTCTAATGTAGCTGTGCTTTAAGCAGAAGTCTGCTCACTGAAAGGACTGGCAAAAAGAAGTGGGCTTTCTCGGGTAGATGTTGAAGGTAACTGTTCACTGGCACTAAAAAGCTGGCAGAACGTTGCTTCCTGTCCAATCCAGCCTAAAGCCTGTGAAGAAGCTGAACATTTTCATTGGCTTAGAATAATTAAAAATATTTTGCTACTGAAAAATGAATTCAGTAGGGTACGTTAATCTTTGGCCATCACTGCCCCAGTCCCAATTCTGCCAAGAGGTAGAGGATCGGGGACTTCTGCAGATATCTGCCCCGGCTGCTCCACTTGTAGGAAGAGAGCCTCATACAATATTCATTACTTACTTGTCTCTGTCTTGATGCACATTATTAGGAGATGCATGGCCCTCCAGCAAAAAATCTTCACAACGAAATTAAGAAATACAGCCAGCCATCGTGTCAAAGTCATAAGAGATTAAATATTCTAAGTGCAACAGCACAGGGGTAAATTAGTATTGTTACCTTCTGACCCCCAGAGCTGTACCCAGTGCTGGCTTTAAACAATAAAAATAATGAGATTTTAAGATTCCATTTATTTTGAAACAACAACTGGCAGCTTGAAAGAAGAAAACATGTTTTGGCAAATAAAGTTGACATTGACATTTTTTTGCAAAGACTAGCGGTACGGTGACTTGTCACCGGGCAAATTGGAAGAATCATTGCTGCCTCTGGTGTATGAAGTTTTTCACAGGGACAGTGCATGTGTGAGTAATAAAGAACATTTAGTACAGTTTGTATCTGCCTTTAACAGAGATGTTCAGAAAGTTTATATAGAAACCAAATCATTTCTAGCATTAAAGTCTTCAGTGTATTTTTTAAAAATATCATCTTAAAAAAATAAGAAGATAAAAGCTGATGTGTGGTAAAATTCCATCCTAAAAACTATGCCAGCGAGCAGCCTTGACAGATGGAAGTAGGATGACAAAACCAAACTCATCTAGTTGAGTTGAATTCCCAGATATTCCCAGTAAAGGACAAAGTCCCATTTAACAGTTCTGGAGGCTTGCTTTTTTTTTTTTTTAATGCACTTGCAAATGAGCCAGTCTGTAGGAAAAGAACACTTAAGAACACTATATTGGATTATGCAAATGCTTAAAGAGCTGCTATGTTGTTTCCTGTTCCAGACCACGCAACTTCTCAGGTTCTCAGTTTCTCCATCTACAAACCGAGGACATCCTGCCATAAAGGAGTGGCAGAATTTCCTTTTACTAATCTTCATCCCAATTGGTTTAGAGACCTTACGCAGCTTAAAACAAACAAAAGTAAAAAACCCTTTCAGCTGCAGATGCTGGGAAGACATTCTTTATTATTCACTAATTCTATGGTGAGCAGAGAGATTAGAGCATTTTTTCCCTCTTAATTAATCTTGCTCTGGGCTATGAAGTTGGAGAGCTTAATTTATTTATATATTTACTTATTTTGAGGGAAAAGTATTTCTCACCAAAACCCTCCACTCTGAAACTGCAGCATCAAAGCCTCTGGCCAAGCTTACGAGCATTTCAGACTGGGTGTGCTTTTAGCCACTCCATCGCAATATGTAATTGCAGCTACCGAACACTTACTGTTTCGATACTAAATACAGGGAGATAATTTATGACAGACATTAATACTAGTCATAAAGGACAGATCATATTCCACCTATACAGAGGAAACAGAAACAGAATGGATCAGGTCTGTAGTTTTCTTTATGCTATTTATTATATTACATCCAACATGTGTCCAATTGAATCAGCTCACAAAATTTCCCAATATTAAATTCTTTAATGTCTGTTGAGCTGCTTTTGATTTACATGAACAGAAGATCAGGAACAAGCAACGAACAGGCTGCCTAGGGCTGAGCAAAGGTTTTGTGGGTGCTGGTCATTCCCTTCCATCCCTCAGGCACACAGACCCTGGGAGGACATGCAGAGGTTAGCGTGGACCTCCTCTAGCTTAAGATACAGGGGTTGGCGTGGCTGTTTGACAGAGACAGTGCTGCTCTGAGCAAGCACTGCTGCTTGTTAGCATGCTTTGTGCAACACAATTAGTACGGGACCCTACCAGAGTCAATACTAAAGGACAGCTCGGGTGATAGACTGAGGTTATTCAATTTTTGACAAAAGGTTAGGGAAATTCTCTTGAAACAGTAATTGTCTGTCACATGAAATACCGCAACTTCTTGAACAGAGGAAAGAGGAAACCATAATATGAATTGGATTAGGCCACGGGGGAACTAGAGGCAGGCAGGTTAATAGAGTGGAATCTACCAGACTTACCAGTAGAATCTAAGGTAACCAGACAGAAAATAAAGAATGAAAGAAAGCTAATAAAAATCTCAAATTCATCTGATGGGTCTGCTGCTAAAATAATTGGAAAAGCTGGATATAAAGACCAGATTTACTGCTGAGGAAATCCTCTGCCTTGAAAATGAAATTCATGTAATTGCCACTAATTGTGCGAAAACTGAACAAGCAGTACTGACTCTGACCTCTGTCAGGTAAAACCTTCATTTTCAGGAAAATCTGAATCAGAATTAGTGAATGTGTGCTCTTGCACACCCACCCAGCTTTCCAAAGCGTGCTGCAGACGACTGCAAGGACAATACTATGATAAACATACCCTAAATTAATCTCAAATAAAGTGCAATTGATGTGGCATGCACAACAATTCTAAGACATCTTCCATCACTTTGTGTCTCAGTTGCACAATTTTCTGAACTTGCAGCATACAGGCAACCAGAAGGAAAAACAGATCTTTAAACACAGCTGACAGGAGAGGACCGGGCGGAGTGTGCCCACACGACGGTTTTCTGGGCTGATGTGAATAACTGAACTGTGGAATTCCAGGGATTATGGCAGGATAAAACTCCTTAACTTGGAGCAGTAACGGACTCACATTTCTGTGGGCACAACTGGCCTGTGGGGCAATGAGCTGTCAGTTCCGAAATGCCCTGGCTGCTGGCCGATAGATTAAGCAATAGCCAGGGTTACATCCGTAGTCTGTGGCTGTTGAAGATGAAAGTCAGGTTCTACAGATGTGCTCCAGAATAGTTTCACATATTTGTAAGCTTAGCAAAGACAGGCAAGCACAGTAGACAGAAAAAAGCACTGGACGTTTGACTTGTGCTGTGGTCTGTGGCTTTTGTCACTGCAAAGCCTCAGAAACAAGATTTGAGGTGAGGGTTTTTTTAGTAATTGTTTCTTTTGTGATTTTTACCACAGGAACTCATCTCACTTACCCAGTTATCACAGGCAATTTGAGAGAGGTAGTCTTGGTTGACTACAGCACTCACAAAACAACCAAAAAGCAAACCCTTCCAAATCTGTAAAGAGCCTGAGCTACAACTGTAAGTCTTTACTTTTGGAATATCCCCTTCAGGTCCAAAGAAAAGGCAGATGTTGTTAATACGCCACCTGCTGCCATCAGTGTATCCTAACCCACTGGACAACTGCACCATCGGAACAACGCCCGGGGTGCAGTGCAATATCACCATCCAATCCCAGCCCGCGCTCTGGCAATATGATTGAGTAACACCAAAGGCATGGCTGCACCTTGGGAAATGTCCTTACCAAAGAAAGAATTAAAGTCCCGTAGCCGTAGGGTAAGAACATGCAGCACGTTACAACTGGCAAGGGTAAACCTTTTGTCCACTTTTTGTCTGCTGAAATCTCTCCCTCCGAGTTGTGGTACACGGTAACAAATCTCACAGAGAAGTGTCTGAACGCCTTTCTGTCCACTCCTCTAAACCCCAGGAAATCCTACAACAGATAGTTCAGCTTTACAGTTGGACTTGATGCCCTTTAACGTCTTTTCCAACCTAAATAATTCCATGATTCTATAAAAATTCTTACTCTATGGGGCATTTGGGATTTTGGGGTGCAAAGAAGAGGTAAGACAAAGCACTTTTGTTTGAAGGAATGAAAATCTTTACCTGATAACCAACAAGTCACTAAACACTGCCATGGACACAATTTGGTATGTCAGAGGAAAATTGCTTATTCTTTCGGGAATATATTGTCACAAGCCAGCTGCTTATACTGGATTAGAAAAGGGAATTAGAAAATGCACAACCCAATTAAAAAGTTATGTTTTGTTTGTTTCTTGCAGTTCTTTTGCTCTTTCATGCTAATTTCTTCTCTTTTTCATTTTCACTTAATTTAATATTAATATTGATACTCGCAAATAAATCCCAAGGTTCATGTCTTTTTAAAACCCCTCTAGCATTTGTTTTCGCACCACGGCGTGATCCTACAGCTGTAAGTGGAGCCGCGCCAGCTTCCAACAGCTCAGGATATAGCCTCCAGCATTCCTCTGCTGACTTCAGTGGGAGAAAGACAATCTCTGAGCACAGTAAACATTTCATATCATCATATCAAAATGAAAAAGTGCTCCAGCCTTCCAAGCAAGGACACCTAACTAAGCTATATCACTTTCACATAGATTTATAGAAAAGTTGAAAGAAGGATCCTGCTGGAGGCAAAATAGAACAGGAATTTTTCTCTCTGCGTTCCTCTGATAGCACAGGTTGGAAACGGAATTGGCACATAACAGATACTAGCACATTACTACCATCTAGAATGTTCCATCAAAATAACAAAGACAGTAACAGGTGAGATCTTAAAGCAACACTGAAATTCCAGGAAACGAACAGTAGAATTGACTGTAAAAACCTACACAGACTTTAAAAAATGCTGATCTCAGATTTGTCAGATTTGAGGGCAAACTCCATTTTCCATCCAAGTAAAAATAGAGCAAAACTAAATTACACAACTGCAGGCAGACCTGTGGACCTTTGAAATCTCTGTTGCTCTTAGAAAGAAGAAGGGTTTTAGAAATGCAAAGGCCCAACCCTTCCTTGTTGAAGAGAAGAAAGAAAGATAGTTATTTATTAGGTTCCTTTAAAACCTGTGGCTTTTTTCAGCCAAAAATCTTGTGGCACTGAACTTATTCTTGTTTTCATGAAACAACTTATACAATGAGAAAATAAATATAAACTTTCTGCACTGAGTTAGAAGAAAAATTTAAAATCAGAAAGGAAGAAACCGGAAAAAGAAAACCCTCCAAAACCATGATCCTGCACTTCTAATACATTCCTTCAGTCTTCCGGTGAATGAAAGTGTCCCATTGTCACAGCTACATCTCTGGATAGTTTAATCATGCACACTTTTCATTTTGGGAAGCAAAACTTGCAAAAACCAAGAAATCTTTCAACATTTGTGGGCTTGCAAGTCCATTTGTTTTGTTCCTTTCTGCTCAGCCTGCCCCAGCGAACACGACTGTGATGTCCCGCTGTGCTACCCGCCTCTGCAAACAGGTACTCAGCGTGCCGGAGATCTACAGCACCCTCAGCAGCAGCCTGCTGAGCTTCCCGAGTGCGAGGCATTTGAATTTTAGATTGCAGAATTCCCTCCATCTTTCAAGTGAGTCTTGTTTGATGCTTGAAGTCAGGAAAGTCAATTGAAACTTAATTCTTTTCTTCTTTGATTTATAGCAGCTGTGGATTAAGAACTGATTTGGGACAGATTCAATTGTTTCCTCACTGAAAACAAAGAGTTTTTCTTAAGGTTTGCACCTTGAATAACGGTTGCGTGTGTTTTATTGTATTACACCACTATATTTTATTAGAAAGTATTAGTCAACCCCTATTTCTGGGAAATTCACCAGCAGAGCATTCGTGTGTTGTCAGAACATGGCAATGACTCAAGAGCACTCTGTGCTCAAGCCGTGGGGACAAGGGTCTTAGCTGATGTCATTCACTGAAAAAAAGAATTTAGGCACCCCAAAATGGAACAAAAGCATTTGCTGCAACTGTCAGTAGGGTTTGGGTTTTTTAAAACAAACTTTAAGAGTTATTTTCACATCTTTTCACTCTTTTTACATTTCCAGATGACACCTTGATACAAAGAGCATCCCATTCTGACCCTGCAGAACTTTCAATTTTTTTTTTCATTTCAGTAAAAGAGCTTAAAGAATCCATTTTGGATTCGGATTTTTCTTTTCCCCAGTATTCTGATTTAGTCCACAAACAAAACCAACCAACCAAACAAAAACCCCAAAACCCAGCTGGTTTTGAATCTCCAGTCTCCCTACTATTCCTTTTTTAGAGTTTGTAGGAGACAGTGTACTTCAAAATAACCCTCTCAGATTTGAGGCTAGAGAACGCAACACTTACTTTGTATAAATCAATATATCTTCCGTGAGGAAGATGAAGCTGTGTGCTTTCATGCCAGGCTGGGAACTTCCTACTATCTTATTTTGGAGATATCTTTTTCATTTGCAAATTTATTTCATTACTCAAAAATATTTAGTTAAAACAAGGTAATTACAGAAAGCGTTAGTGCAGTATTTCCCTAAAAACGGTGCACTGAAATGCACAAAGTATTAGTAGATAGGGACATGATGCTGTACAAAAATAGGAACCCTTGACAAAAGAGTAATGCTTTGAAAAGATAAAGGGAAGATCAATATGTTCCATCTTCATAGACTCTCATCTTGTATTCTCCCGTAGTCCCAAGTCAAAGCCTGCTTTTGTCTGTAGTCTAACAAAGGGTATCGGTGTTATGAAATGTACAGTGGTTCCTTCTTTATGCTCCCTGATAACTTGTCATTTATAATCAGCCTGAAATTCAAAACAGCTTTTTCTTTCCATGCCCGGTTCCCTTTGCAGAACAGCTCACAACCAGCCACAGTATGGCACCTCCCTTCCCTGCGTTTACAAGGCTCTTTCCTTTGTTTGGTTCCTCCCTGTCAAGCTGTTTAATTGCACCGCCAGCAATGGCAGGAACAGAAAGCTGGGTGAAGAATAAATCTGTTTAGCTGACGTACCCAAGTACTGCCATAATCCACTGGAGAGTAAACTTAAAGCTATGTCGCACACTGGAAAGAAAAATATACCTTAGATATACTCACAACCGCAGGGGTGGATGTGGCAAACCAGCCCCCGTTCACCAAAGCTACTAATACTAGGTGATATTAGGAGTGGCACATCTGCACCAAGGACACGCTGTCTTGCAATAAGCAGCTGAAAACTGGGGCATCCAAACACAGAGGTCAAGCTGGGAGAGTCACTAAGCAGCCTCCTTTGAGTTGCTCCTGAAAGGCACCAGCCTAGGAAGCAACACCTCTAAGTTCACCACAAGGCAACTTACTGGAGCACCAGAGATTCACTCAACAGAAAGGAGTTATCTTCAAAATCAGATTGACTGGTTTAGTTTTTTTCATGTGTCACCATTGTGGCTAATTACAGTTAGATCAGTAACAGACTGGTTAGTTCACAGCATTCTACAAACATTGCACAAAATCAGAAGAAGTGAGGTATTAGAGGGTGCAAACGGCTCCTGTGAATACAATCTTTGACCCACAAAGCAGCAAAACATACAGGAACCCAGAATAGGAAGCAGCGGAATGTCCTTTCAAAAAAAATAATAATAATAATAATTGAAAAGGTTCCTCAGCTCTTGTAGAGACAGCACATCTGACTTTTATACAGAACGGACAAAGCAATTTTGAACTCTACTTCGACATTCAGCGCTTACCAAAGCTTTTCCCAAGATCATGTTTGGAGAAGGGGGAAAGTAAGGAGGATGTGAAACTCTTATAGTGCTTCTTTCATTTCTGAAGCACAAAATCCATCTGCAACTTCTGGGATTGCTAGGAATCAGAAAATCCTTTCCCAGATTGACTCTGATTACAAAAGCCCAGCATTTTCCTTTCTCACAGAAGCCCATGAAAGCATAAGATGGGATTTTCTAATCTGAAAAATCAGTCAAGATCTTCACTTACTTGCTGCCCTTTCAAGGAAAGCAGCGTGCCTACACCACCCAGAGCACAGACCTTCAGCCTGGAGCAGCACAAGGACATTTGTACCGTTTCTTTAGCAGAGGCTGTAAATCAGACGTGCTTTATCCTGACATAATTGCATTCATTACCTGTGTTACGGAAGCTAATGAAGTAGCCAGCAGGACAACAGAGAAAATGATGCCCACAACCAGTCTTCAACTTGCCAACATAAAAAAAACCCCAACACCTTGTTTGGAAACTTAAAACTCAGTTAAAGCCCACCTTCTCGATAAGAAGGCAGATGAATACTTGGAAGAAATGCTAAAAAGACCAAATCCTTTTTCTGCAGACAATGAACTGCTATGAGGACTGAAACCCATTTCTCATCTTCCGGTGAGGTTTTGTCCGGATGCTATTAGCACAGCATTCTTTGGATCATTTGTAAATGTCATTTACAAATCCTAGCACAATTGTTCTCTGCAGAGCAGATTACAGGGTCCAGCCTGCCTTCTTTCAGACTGCAGACCATGCTCGGTGTTTAATAAGGATGTTGCAGATTGTGTTTTTTCGCTTTATGCCTCAGTGACTATGACCCATGCTGCACTATAATGGAACCAGACTCTACCAATTCCAGGAAACTGCTGAATGTGTGAGATGTGAAATGCAGAGGATCGCACTCCCAGTTTGAAAACTTGCACTCATTTTCTCATAGAGCCTTCCTTCAAGTCACCGCTGATGCTGGCTGGATCTGAAAAGTGGGCTGATCCCACAGAGAGCCACCTGCGTGAACTCCCCATATCCACAACAGCCTCAAGCACACGGGGATTTCTGGTCCTGGTCAGAGTTTTCTTGCTGTAGCTGCACTGCTGGGCTGACCCCTGGCCTCGCTCCTACTAGTGTAACTTACCAACTTGCAGTATTTGGACTCTTTGTTCTTTTACTCCCCAAGAATAGCACAAACAACAGCTGTTTATATTGACCAGATTGTCACTGACATTCACTCTCCTCTCAGAGGCAGCGAGGTAGACAGAAAGGGAAGTTTGGTTGTTTGATTCTTGATGCCAAGAATTACCTATTTCTTGACCCAAATCCTACCTGCAGACAGTTCTGAAATTCATGCCAGTAGTGTCCATTACAGGAGGGGTGGATACAGCTCCTCTCCATCACCACCCAAACAAAAAGAGCCAATGCTACCCTCCCCGCCCCAGCATCTGAACAGCAAATGCACGAGGTGAGGAAGGCAGCAGACATGGCTCTAGTGATGGCACCCCACAGACAGAACTGCTCTGGTTTTAGTTGCTCCATGCAAGTAAACCCAGGGTACCAATTACGAATTCCTCACCAGCCATCTACATGGGGTCCATACGTGCGAGTTGAATTTAAAAATTGCCAGCGTCACATAAACGTGCTGTGACGTGAGCTCTGGGCACAAGGAGGCAGATGTTGTATATTTACTTCTACTTTGAGCTGTAAGGTGCACTTGTGTCTGGGTATTTTAGTGATGATGTCTAATCTGAAAAGCCACTAGCTGTTAATATTAATTTTGAAGGAGGAAATGGAACTCTGTGTTGAATTAATTTCCTTCAATTCATGTGATTCTTCTCTTTCTTCAGAGTCTGTGATCAAAGAAAGGATGTCTTACGTAATGTTAAATGCACGTTAAGTTTTACAGTGTGCTATCTGCTAGTTTGGTTTTCACTTTTCTGACAAATCTTTTCTAATCACATCATGCAGGGACTGTGATAAACACAAGCAGGAACAAAAGAGCGAGGGCACCGAGTCCAATATAGAAATCAAACAAAAGCCAGTTACTACCTTATTATCGCCAGTTGTGAACTGAAGCAATGGAAAATCTCCTAAAAACTACCAGCTACAACCTCCTCAAAACACAATGAACAAACACCTTCACTATTGGATTGGGACTGGTACCATTTTTTTCCAGAGAAACCCAGAGTCAGTTAGGGAAGCAGATGATTCTCCAGTGCTACCATACACCGTCCTTGTCCTGCCCTCAGTAGGTGACATTGGGATCTTTCTGTCCTACAGTAAGCAGAGGTCCCAGCCAGACAAGTGGCTGCTCCGATGGCATGGAGCTGCCTGGTGCAACTTCAAAGCCAGGAAGGCTACACTCACTGTGCGGCTGATTCCAGCCCAACGCAGAGAATTACCTCATGTTTGCCAAAATATTAACATGTGTTATGCTCCAGTGTTAACTAAAAACATTTCTTAATCTATTGCCTAATCCAAACAAACAAATTAGTATAATTGGAGAGCTGTGCTTACGAATACAAAGCATCAAGAGAGGCAACACACATTGTCTTGTCATTCCTGTCAGGCAGCAATAGTTCCGTTAGTTCCGCTTCTTGCAGTCCGAGCATACTGGTATAATTGATGGCAACATTTATCATAACAGCAGTGCAAAAGCATCAATGGCTTGATGAATTTATTTACTCCTGCCCAGAAGAGAAGCTATGATTGGACCTCTTCATACACATCACACTGCTGTAGGCTGGGTCTGCTGTTGTTGATTGCACTTAAAGGGGAAGGGGGGGGGCGGGGAAAAAGCAAGAAAAAACAGAGGAAAGAGACTCTGATTGGGGAGGCTGGAGGTCAATTGAAAAGACAAATCTCTCTGATTAGAGGAAAACAGCCACTATTTTATCTAACAAAAAAAATAATCAAATACTCTTAAGGGAAAAAGCAAGAAAAAACAGAGGAAAGAGACTCTGATTGGGGAGGCTGGAGGGCAATTGAAAAGACAAATCTCTCTGATTAGAGGAAAACAGCCACTATTTTATCTAACAAAAAAATAATCAAATACTCTTACATCTGTGATCAACAGCTGCAATATTATCTGCTGCATGGTTCAGTCCTTTCTCTGGCAGTTTATTCCTCCCAACCCGCAGCATCCCTGGCGCTAAAGAGCTGTAAAGAAGTTATTGATACCCCAAAACAGCATGACAAGGCCCTTGGACTAAGCAAAGCAAACCCACGGACCACATCGCATTCCTATTTTGTGAGCTGCTTGTCTTCCATAGAGAAATATGGGGCCATACTCTCCTCCCCCTGCTCGCTGCAGTCGTTTAAACCTGTGCAAAACTCTTGCTATTTTCCCCAGGTAGATGCTGCACTTTTTGTGCACAGATGAAAGTAAATCCAACAGGAAATATGTCCAATGGCTCTACATTTGGTAGGTTTCCAGATTCTCACTCTAACTTTAAAGAGAAAAAT
>NW_010425060.1:95961-109099 GCF_000710305.1 Buceros rhinoceros silvestris | reverse complement strand
GGCTGTTTTTCAAATAATACTAACCAAAAGGGGGAAAAAAAATAATCTTGGTTGGCTCCCCCTCTGTCAGAGGGCATCGGTGTCAGCAGACGAAAGTTTCAAACATCCAGTCACTGTGCTACATCAGAGCCAGCAGTCATCACAGGACGATTCACAAGCGACACAAATGCCATTATGGACTAGAGAGGGATAAAAAGTTCACCCTTAACGAGATCTTAATATCTATAATTAACTAGATAAAAGTTAGTTTACAATGTTATACTAAGAAACCAAAATGTAGTGAGGCCTGATACAACCAGGACTTAACTCCGTAGTTGAGACTCTTAACTTAGTGCTTCAAACTGCTGAGAAACCAGTATCTGTTACTTAGCCAATAGTATTAGGAAGAAGCGACAGACACCCCTGAAGAGGAAAACACAAGCCACGGTAGTACATATATAGACAAAGGAAACCAGCCTTAGGTAACCTTTAAAAAAAAAAAAAAAGTACTCAAGGTGTACAATGGAAGAGCAACAGCTTTAGACTACCGTTTGGACCAGGAGCTGCAACTCGTGGCAGCTCTTGCATGGGATATCTTACGCAGTCAGATGCTCACTGACAGAGCCTAAGGCTGAAGAAGCACTGACTCTGCAACGTTTCCCATCCCTGACTACTAGGAAAACCTACTAAATCCTGAGGCATTCAGTTAGTAAAGTTACACACCCCACAGAAAAATGGATGACAGCAGCAAGAGCTGCTTCTGGCCGTTTCTCACCCCTGCCAAGGGATGGATCGGGAAATGGACAGCTCTCCTCTTTTCAGGGCAGTTGATGGAATTTATTAACATTGCCTCTAGATAATAAAAATTATTAAAATGCAGGCTTCTCTGTAGAAGCAGGCAATTAGTATTTCCTACTCCCTGGAGAGATAACTTACAGACAAGTTAGTGGGCTTGGCAGCTGAACTGACACCTTGGGCTGCGGTTTGGTGGTGCCAATTGATGAATGTTTCAACTGCGAGCTCCCAGAACACTGGAGGGCACTTGCCTTGCCCGTGACCGGGTAAAGTTCAACTTGGGGCAGATTTTTTGTTGCTCTTTCAAATAATAGCTTTGTGCTCAGAAGTGTCACCTTTCACAGCACAAGTCAGCCACTAGGACAAGGAATTTCAAACTTGGCTTACAACAAATAAGTCTTAAAGGTGCACTGCGGTTCACCCCAAGGAGGACAGGGTGGTGAACAGTCCTCCAGAGCCCATACGTGCTTGCAAGGTTAAACAGAACAGAGGCAGAGACCAATGTGTGCTACCAGCAGTGCAGCAGCAGCAGCTCTATCAGGCACCAAGCAGAAATAAGGGGGATTTCAGGGGCGTGCATTAGCCTGAGAGCACAAAAGTCGCCGAATTCTTTGGGTACTTACACCCCTTAATGACTTTGGAGCTATAGAAAATTCCTGTTGAAACCTTTCTCATCCCCATCCCCATCCCTTTCACATTCCCTTCCTAATTATGTTGCATCTACCCCCGAAGAGCCGCATAGAGGGCATTTTGTTACAGAAAGCCAGTACAGACACCCACGCTCCCTGTACCAGTCTGCGAAGGTGAATGGGAACGAGCAGGCTGCCTCCCCAGTGCCTGCAGGATCAGACCCGTTACAATCTAAAGGCTGTTCTTATGAGTGGGGCTTGTGCCTCCTTTGTGTCTTACGCAGCACTTCAAACTCATGGTCAGGGTCACGTAGGGAACGATAAGACAATCATAGTAATAAAATGCTAATCTATCCTATTAACCTGTGCTCGGACAACGGCCGCAGGGCTGGCTGCCGCCAAAAGTAAAGGGAGGCCTGAGAAAAGGGCAGCCTGAAGAGATTTCCAGCACAGGAAAATAACCCACCAAATCCTGGTGCATCCAGCTACTCACGTTACACACCCCATGGAACAGCGGATGGCAGCAGCCAGAACTGCTTGTGGCACAGTTTCCATCCTGCTAGTCTGCTGAGCACAGGAATTGAGTGAGTCCCTGGCAGCCCAGCCAGGGAGAGGGATGGCGGTTAGCACAAAAGAAAAGGCTGCATAAGTAGGGGCAAGCAGTTTTTACCGTCCTCAGCGCTGTTCAGTGAAAGGCACAGCTGCACCTTTCTCTGAGTTATCAAAGATTATTTCAAAAGCATACAGAATGGCTTTTAGAGCAAGATAGGTCCCATCCTCCCTCTGTTACTCTGTTCTACAAGGCACTGGGATGTGGTACGCTCCCTTTAGCACAAGCCTCTTAGCCAAAATATTGCTTCCCTGATGAAATGGTTGCTTACAGGTAACCTGCCACTACCGTGACCTTAGTCAAGTCCTTCAGACTGAAGCTGTGCTCCCTTTGCCAGAGGTGAAGAGGAGACAGCCTTCCTACAGCTGTAGGTTGGACTTAGAAGAGAATTTAAAGTCTCAGGCAAATGCCATGGTAGATGAGCCAAGACAGACCCCATTGGCTCGTGCTAACGGATGTCAGACAAAGCTCGGCTCTGCTGGGAGCTGTCTGACTAAACAAATGCTTTGAATGCAAGAACTGAGCACGAGATGAGAAGACCACAGAATAAGCTTCAGTAGTTCCCATTTTCGCATGAATCTCTTTGGTTTCATCAAAAATTTTGCAAAGGAAGACGAAAGGGAGCCTCTAGTGACTTTCAAAATTCAGAGGCTTTCAACTGAAAGAAACAAATTTCTATCAAAGACAATTGCTTTGCTTTTAGTATAAGTAAGACAAGCTTAGATCCTAAAAAAAAGTCACAGCAGCATATAGCAGCTGAGGACTTTGCTCCCCCATACTAACAGCAACACTACCATGGTTTTCTTTCTTTTTGCATTACAGTTCAGTGACAGAAAGAAAAAGTCATGGCCTCTCCATGCAGTTACTGCTCTTTTCACTGAGTATGATAGGAAGAGTTTCTCTGGAGTTACACCTTCATGGAATTCCGAGCAGCTCGTCAAGCCCCAAAGGTGGCTCTTGTCCAAGGGAGGCTTAAGGGTCTGGAAGCTGAGATGTGCAGATGGCCAGCTGGCTGGTCATGCACAACGCAAAGGCTATGGAGCCAGATGGCTGATGTTAGGAAAAACAGGAGATATCAGCTTGATTGAACTCACTGGCATCATTTACGGTCATTTCAGGACATCCACGAGGGCACCATCGTGAGCACTGCTCTGAGCTGTTCTATCATATGTGCATATCCTTGTTCAGAAAAGAAAATCACCTTCACCATGGTCTGCAGAAAGTCCTCAATACCAAAGTAAATCCTTCCTTACTATCCAAACACCCTTTTTGGGGATACTTTATTGCCGCTTTAACAGTTATTTAACTATTAATATTATTTATAACTATTAATACTATTTATATATGATTTAACTATTCCACAAGCATGCCACGAAAGCCTAGCTAATTAAAAGGGATTCCTCTGCAAGCTATTAATTGCAGAAATACTCTCAGGTATGCCCTGGGCCCCAGTAAGATTATGTGCGAGCCACAACAGGATGTACAGCTCAGACCAATGTCAGGACACACTCGGAGGCAGGAACAAGCCACAGAGCTGCCAGTCACACTTCCTTAGCCTGGCTCTGGTGAGCAAGACTTGCCCCCCTGCAGAGGATGGAGCCTTCCTGGAAAAGCACGACATTATCGAGCTCATTACAAGGGCACAAACAGTTCAGCTGTTCCTTTTCCACCGTATCTCCACTCATTTCCCCCCTCTGCCATCTCTTTCTGAATGAGCTCATTCACTTGCTCCTCCTTTACACATCAAAGGGTTAACAAAGAATCACCCACCGTCTGACCCGAAGAGGCAGCGGGAACAATGCTTCCAGGAGTTCAGCAAGGCAGAGCTGTTGCACAGTCCCAGAGGAGCGCTGGCTTGATACAGGCTCCAGCCTGGCCAGGACAGCGCTAATCCCCACAGGAGATCTGCTCCCTAGGGTTCATCCTGCTTTGCTGGGGAGCTCTGCCTCCTACCCTGAGCTGCAGGCTGATGGAGCTAGAATGCAATCAGGAGTGACTTTAAACCCAGACTGAGGATGCTGTGGGCCAAATCTGCAGGTAACGTGAATGAGCACGACTGTCAAGGTAGATTCATATCGCTAAGGAATTCATTTTCTTCCCAGCCCATCTTGCAAGAATACCGCATTTTCTTCCCCTAGTGAGGAGACGCTAGCAGGGTTTGCAGGGCTCTGTGTCCAACTCCCTCCAGAACCAGGCCTGCCTCCTGAGGGCTGCAGCAGTCTCACCCAGGGTGTTTGGTCTTTTAATTCAATTCCCTTAAACCAACAGAACTGTCTAGGCTTTTCCCTTCCGTTCTGATTAGCAGACCAAATACGTTCTACATGAATTGCATAATTATATCAGCAAATCCATATTCTTTTGCATTTTTTTTCTAGTTTCCCAAACTGTAGGGCTTTTTGCCCTGCAGAACTCCCTGAAGAGATGCCACAAAGCAAAGCAATCATGCAAAAAGATTTATGACAGTCATTTGTATACATGAGTATGCTCACAGACATTCCAGTTCCCTCTTCTGTCTTCTCCTTTTATTTAGTGTGAAAGCACAAGCTGTTCCCAAGTCACATTTATACATTTTTCATAAATCAGATACTCTACTCATATCATTTTTGAGACAGACATGAGGGGGGGTTGTGTGTTTCCTTCTTCGAGGGTCCCAGAATATTTCATGCTTTGCCTGGAGTCTTTAGCAAGCATCAAATTTAACGAAAAGGGACACTCACCTCGTGGTTAATGGTGACCTGGACTGAACCTTTGCTGAGTGGCCCATAGGAGAGGCACTAACTGAGGTGCCTGAGGAAGGGAGCGTGACTCAGAGGCAGCTCCTGCCTCACCTCTCCACTGTCTGATCCTGCAGCTCTTAGCTAGGTACAGTCTGCTCATAAGGAGTCAACTTCTGCACCTTCCAGGCTATAATCCTGCTTGCGGGGAGCATGAGACTAAGAGATGAGCAGGAAGACACCAAAAAAAAGAGTGCAACAGGCCTTACCACAGGCTGTCCTGCAGGGCCAGGTCACAGCCTGACTATTCAGTAGCATTAAAACACAGGAGCTGGTTAAAGCACATGCTTCATAAAAGCTAATGCTGATTTTGGCATCTGCTATGGGCTTGCAGAATAAACAGAGATATCTCATTTACTTTTTTCCCCATCTCTGTTTCCTATTTGCAAATGCCTTCTCTGTTTCATAATAGCACACAGCAAATCCTGAACACCACACCTCTGCTAGAAACTACTTCATCCTCAGGTTCTTGTCCTCAACCCATCTCATTGCCCCTGAATAATAAGGAGAACTGTACAGGCTGGGAACAAATGTGTATTTTTTGCCCTAAAGAAACTAGTTATATGCATAGATGTCATCTTTCAATCTGCTGAGAGAACAAGACCATCAGCTCACTGCTTGATTAGCCCATGTCTGTCTTTTGCAGCCCTTTACTCTGCCCAAGCTAAATGTAAAAATGTTCAAAATCAGAAAGGATGGAATTCCTGGGATGGAATTTGGACTGTCCTGCAGTGGAAGGTGGATTATGACATCTGCACAGGTTCCCTGAGTGTTACAAACAAATAGGGTCCATGGTTGCACGTTACAGATCCACTTGCAGCTCACAACATGCATAAGACTGGCAACGGGAGGCACTCGCTTGCTCTGCTTCAGCAATTCCCTCTTCACCCTATTCACAGCAACACATACGAAACAAGTGCAAGTGGCAGAATCCCTCTACGCTGCTCTGCATCCTCTCTACCCAGGTGTAAACAACCACCTGAAGTGCATGGAGGGGGGGAAATCAAACCCCACATCATTTGTCCTGAGTGTCTGGCTAGTAACTCACCTCATTATAGTATAAACTAGAAACACAGAAACAGACTAAATGAGTTCCTGAGTAGAATATCTACCCTATTACTCAGCTGAATGGTTCCAAATAGCTACCAGAAAGTACCATCTTCCGTATTGCTGGGAACACGCCGATGCAGCACAGAGAGTTGAAGGGCAGGGAAGATTCCAGCCTTCCAGAAGTATTTCAGCCTTCCAGCGCTTCACACATGAATCTGGCTAGGCTTTGGCTGCCGTCAGTCAAACAGAGCACAGAGATCCCTGTTTATCTCTGTTTATCACACTTTGTGTGCTACTTAAGGCAAGCGCCTTACTTCCCTGCTTCGGCACAACTGTCAGAAATAGGATTGGTTAGACAAGCGGGGGGGTTTCTTTCTTACGGGGAAGTTGAACAAAGCCTTTTCCATTCTTGTCAAAAGCAAATGTTTGCAAAACACTGGCATTTATTAGGCACAACAGCCAAAGGAGGTGACAATAAAAGCTAGGTGAAAAGAGAGTTTGTGTTGTTTCCTGTGAATAAAAGATAAAATATCACTAGACAAAATCAGATACATTCTGAAAACATTTCACTTAATCTAATGGGGTCTTATAGTCATGATGTTTGCCCAATAAGCAGGACTGCTGAAGCTTTATGGAGAAAAGCTTTGAAATCATGAAAGATGCCATTTCTGTACAAAAGCCGCATCAGAAAATGTTCCATCTTTTAGCAGCAAAATCACTCAGCAGTGGAAGGTGGGCGGTGAAAGGAAGAGGCTACTAAGTTAATAAAACAAGCTGAGGATCTGCCCAGATTAGAGAGAACTGTGAACAAAAAGTCTCTATTTTTAAATACTGCGTTACTCAAAGCCTAGCATGACCAAATTATACTGAAATTGCTGATACGTGTTGAGAGAATAAAGATGAATATGACAAGAAGAGGGGAAAACCAACAACCAACATAGCAGGGGAAAAAGAGTTTCTAACTGATGGAAATTAAACCTGGGTATGGAGGTCAGTCTCCTGATGTGGTTTTATCTCTGATTACCATAAAAGTTGATATGTGAAGCTAGTCAAAATGTGTCTATTTCAAGATCTATGGGTTGTACACCTGGCAGAATATTTCTTACAGGGATATTATCAAGCCACAGCTACAACTGTTAGTTTAAATAATCCTGTAAAGATAACAAGCAATACTCTAATTAAAAACATTTTTTCCATCAAGCAAATTGTTTTAAAGTTACCTGTGGCTGATACGATGGACATTACAAATGCTTGTAGCATCCACATGGGCCTATGCCAGCAGCACACCATTATGTAATTCATCTAATTCATCAGTTAAATTAGAATAATCTTTGAAACAAGCTATAATAAGAGTTGTGTAATGCCGGTGCTACCTATTATTTTCTTTACCACTTTATCTACTCTGTCTCACTAAAACATTCTTTCAGGTCCTGGATGAGCAATAAAAATGGCAGCCCTGATGGTTTCATGACAGAACAGTAGATGAGCTACAGCTGAGCAATTCAATTAATTCCAGTCTCTCCCCACGTTAACCATTTCTGGCTGTTATAAAAAGTATCGAACCAGATCATTCTCCAAGTCCCAGTCACTTCATCGCTACAGCAATTCTCAGCCTGTAGAAGACAACTACTGAACACAGAATCACGCATAAGATGGCAGTTTTAGACAGGAGGTGCATCACTAAGACACTGTCTTTCCGCTGGCTGTGGACAGGACCTTCTACGGAAGAACGCCTGCTACTGCCTCCAGGCGTCCCGTTACAGAGAGGCTACAACTCTGGTAAATCACAAAAAATCACACCAGGTTTGGGGCCGCCTTGTGTCAGTGCATTTTCTCCTGTCTCTGGACATATTATCCATTTTCTCCCTTAACAATGTTGTTGTCTTGCAGGGGGAAGCAGATGCTAACTGAGGTATGGCGACAAAAACCTTCTGCTCGGGTGAACAAGTGATTTCATGATTAAGTTAGCTGCTAACAGAGGAAATGCCAATATGTACTGAAATGCATGGCAGCTGGTCTCCAAGTTGTTCAGTCCCTCCGAACAACTGGTGAGACTTGAATTTGTCTGGAGGGATTCTAAGGAAAGCTACAAATATACTGTTAAAGTAATATATCTTCCTTTTAAAGATGAGATTCCATGTTCAGGCAAGAGCAATGATCATGTCATGTGCCCATCTCTACCTCCTCATGTCCCAAAGGACTGCAAAATGGCTGAAAATTGATTTCCCTTTACAGTGTTTCACTACCAGACACTCACTAGAGTCTGCAGGCTGGCGTTTGAGTGCTTGGAAACACAGGCAGGAGTTTTTCCTTCAGAAACCCCTCGAATAAAAAATCCCATGTGAACTAACTCTACTGAGATGGAAGCAGCAGCCAATGCTGAGCACTGCTCAACTTGAGAGGGCTTTGCTACAGGGAACGCGTCTGTCTCAGCAAGGCACAGGGAAGCAAATCAGCTAACCACGTAGCAAAGAGGCCAGATACTTCCACGCGTCTTCGACTTTCAGCGCTTACTCGGGGTGTTTAATTCACTACAAAGTCTCAGACTAGTGTTTAAAATGTTTTACCACGTGACTTTGTGAAGGTAGGACTTTCTTTGGCTTCCTCCTCTTCTGCCAAAGAGCTGTTTACACTGCAACCCTTTGCAAAGCTCGGATGAGGATTTACATAAAAAGCGCAGATTTCTACGCTGGCAGAAGAACTAGACCTCAAAGCTTCAGCAATCTCCAACACCTGTAAAATATGCTTACATACCCCAAAAGAAATCTATCACCCACAAAACCTAGACCTTAACAGCATTCACTAAATTTACATTTACAAACACCATCCAAGTGTGACCATGAGGAAGTTCCTGCTATGAATAAGAGTTGAATTCTGCCAGATCTGTTCTAGCCAACAAATGCTTCACACTTCAGCCAAACACAAGTAACCAAATGGATAAAAGTACAGCTCCCATGGAAGCAATTCCCATGCTCTAGGGTTACGCTTCCTTAAATACTTTGTTGAAATGATGTTGGCACGTTCTGCATCTTCAAGGACTAAGCTGCTACTACCAGTGAAAATATCACAATAGGAGAGAGAGGCAAAGAGCCCAGCCTAGAAAGAGATCATGGAGCCATGGAAGCCATATACAGGTATTTTCTGAGCTTATTATCCTATGAATAGTAAGAACATGAGATTATCTCGGCCCCTCTATCCTTTGCAACAAACAGCACATACACCACCCTTTTTCAGGTAGAATCCATAGGCAGTTTCAGTGGGTTCTGGTTGCTTTGCAGGACTTGGGGACAAAAATTCCCACAAAAGTGAGAGCTGAGAGACACTTGGACTGTGGGGGAAGCACAAGAAAGAAAATATCAGGAGAGGGGAACTGAAAACTGGGAGAACTGCAATAAACCTGGTCTGATGTCCTTCACAAAGGGCGTTTTGTCCTTCATAAGCGTAAACAATCATTCTGTAAACCTGGAAGAAAGAAATCTAACAATCCCAGTCTCTCTCGGGAAGGAAGAAAGCTAGAAGAGAGATGCTGCCCTGCCTAGATGATGACAGCCTTCTCTGGGATGCCGATCTCAGGAGGGTGAAGTTTCCCACTTATTCACAACTCAGTATGTTGCAAATGAAATCTATTGGCTCCGGCAGATAGAATGGGGAATTTCTATTTCAGTCCGCCAAGATCAATGAGCAGACTACTGACCAGCAAAAGAGTGTCAAGAATTAGCAAAGCAAAGGACTTTTTAATGGAACTTTATATTGTTGATTTCCATCTGCCATCGAGAGTCTTCAGTCACAGCATGAAATTTATTCAGACATTATAACCACCTAGCCTTACTCTGACATTGGGACTTAACGTGCCTTCTCTTGTTAATATCATTCAGCAACAGCTGCACTATATTACCTGTCAAAAATTATTAATCCAATTCTGTTTTCATGTATATTTATCATTTCACTGCCAACCACAGCCAAATGATTCTGTAAGACATATTGATTTCCTGAATGAATTAAATGAAAAGTATCTGTCATAAGTTTTACAGAGAGCAGAGACATTTTCAGGTGCTCTTGGTTTTTTCACTACTTTATTCCCAATAACTTGCAGATAACAATCAGGGATCAGAGATGTTCTACTAACTATGAGGAGGTTTTTTTGCTTCCTTTCATTTTACTTCCTTAGAACTGTGGCACAGAGCCAAATACCCTGACACGCTGATTCCACTAAATTTCAGCAAGCTCCTTGTGCAAAGTACTATTTCGACACAATTCCTCACCTGAGTAGCTCCCTGATTCAGAGCTAAGCATGTCCATTTTAACAAAACCATTCTGTACTCCTGCCCAGCAATAGGTAGCATAGGACCTGATATATAGCAAGTCACTGCCCATCTCCCACCACATTCAGTGGAAGTCGTCCCCCAACTTCACCAAGGATGGATTCGAGCTTCACACCCTGTTTAAACCATTCCCCACTTACAAAACATTGCCCAGGTCATGCAGTGGACCACAGAGACCGTGCTCCACCTTCCACAACAGGGTTGTTACGTGGCTAGAAGTGCAACATATCTCCACTATATTAATGAATATTTACCATTTACATCTAGTATCCACAAAGTGAATTTAATACATAGCAAAAAACAAGATGGACTTGTTAAAAGACAACTGGAGGTCTTGGTCATTGAACCCAGGAGTCCTGAAGAAACATGACAGCTCTCAAGCAAATCCCTTTCATCATTTTCTTCAAATGAAATTATAACGAAGTTCACCATGCATAAAGCAAAAGTTAAGGTCCACAGGGACTTCAAAAGTGACAAAAGGATAGGAGATATGTTAATACAAGCAGAGAATCTCCTTCAATCCTGAGCAGAAGGTGCCAATCACCTGGAGATAACAGACAGCCCTTTGCAAACGACATTCACGTGACTGTTGAGGAAAAAATTATTTTTCCTGACTCCCAACTCCTTTCAAGTGCTGCCAAGATGAATAAAAGCCTTTAAAAGTTTCCTTGTCTCCCCTTAAGCCCACCTCTGAGGGCATCTTGGCCCAGCGTTTGGAAAATGCTGCCTTACGGAGAGGTTCAGCTCTTGCACAGGAACACAGCTGAGTGGTGAGGCAGTGAATCTGATTCATCTCTATTTGATAATGCAATTGAGAACGCCCAAATGACCCCAGCGATCTTCATCTCTCAAGCTCCTTGCCTCCATCCCAATCTCTAGGACCCAAGTTCACCTATCATCATTATTTGCAGGTTGTAAATCTTCCACGTCTTCAAAAGGACAGAGATGCAAAATGAAGCTTGTTTTCAAAGATCACACTGCCAGTAGCTAAGACAGATTCTCCTCAGAACGATACCAAATGAGCTGTGGAACACCAGCCGTTATGAGTTGGACCTTGCATGCAATATATCAAGTTTTTAATAGTCAAGACACAGCACTGTGCAGGTGAAGTTTATTGCATGGTTTGTAGAACAGGTGTGAGATGTTGCTGAGCTGGGTGAAACAACAGCTGAGCAAAGCATTTGCTGCCTGTACACTGGGCTCTGAACTTGTTAAAAAAGCACTGCAGCCGCAGCGCACGCTGCCATTGACCCAAGTTGGCAAACACCACACTTCCCAAACAAGTATTACCACGTTAGTAGACAGTACAGAGAAAGATGCACATACAATAAAGCATTTTGACATTTTCCACATCAATATCTAGGGAGAGTTTGCCCTCTATTTGTTTACTCATGGGTAAAAATAGATTTGGGAGATGATCAAGTGGGACAAAAAAAGGACAGTTTTCCCACCTCCCCCCTACCTCTTTTGGTTAACCTAACCTTACCTAAGTCATTTCTTAGCAGAAGCATGGAAGAGAAAGATCTTGATATGGGCTGAAAGAGCAGATGCCTCAGTCCAGAGGTGGGCTCCACACGTAAAGAACAACGAAGCAGAAACCTATGGCAAAAATATTTGGATTTCCAAGGGTGATGTCAAGCAAGAGAGACATGAGAAATGGTGAATCTCTATCTGAAGGAGTTCCCAGGAGAAAAGTAAGAATCAGAAAGATGATTTCAGCATTTGTAATTGTGCCTGGATCAGGCAGAATTATGCAGAATTTAAGGACACTAAGAGAGAGAAGGTTATGGTATTTTGGATTCGAAGGAGTGACAGTCTAAGTAGGAAGCCTGACTGAGTACAGAGGGAGAAAAGGTATTTGTTAGAAGAGATAAAGCAAATGCAGTCTGTCCGCTGCCTGAAGGAGGAAAGGGAATTTGGGGTAAGACAGGGAAGAGATGGTATCTAGGTAATAGGCCTAGGTCAAACTGAGCCTATTTCCTGTATGCTACCCCTGATGCTTTATTACTGAGGTAAGAGGCAATGCTTTCACCTCTCTCTCTTTCAGGCAACACAGCTTGGTAATTTCTCTAGGATCATCTTGATTTTGTTCTCCTCTTTGACCTCCAGCTCTCTGCATTTGATTTTTCCTCAGAGAGTTTTTCTGTAGCCGCTGTGAATAACAATACAATGCTACTTCTACTCTCGGTATTCCCACTTCTGGTGCTGCTATTTGCTTTGGAACTGGAGGGCTTTGCTTTGGCCGTATTGACTAAGGGTTCTCACAGCCCCAAACTGAGCATTAGCACCGTTTGCAAAATTGAACAGCTACTCACTGAAATGCTTCATTTTTCCACACACAGCCTGCACTTACTACAGCTCCCTGTGAAAGAACTAGAAAACATTCCTGAGGAGAAACACTGCTTTTTCTTTTTCTTTTCTCCCTTGTCTGACAAAATGGGAAAAAGGAAATCTGTGCACAGTGACAGCAGTACCTTAGCTCAGGCTTGACTCAGGGGTTTGAGAGGTTTCCTCCCTTCACCAACCTGCAGGACAAGTAACGTCTTTATGAGTACGTAGGCAGTGGTACTGACATCCCATCACACTACATGCTGCATATATCACAGACCAAAGAGGTGCATAATAACCCCTTTCTTTTCCCCTCTACCTGCTCTTCAATATTACCAAAGGGGCTTGTGCAGCTAGTTGAGGAAGCTGAAAAATAAATTACTGTTATCTCAGTCAAGAGTCAGACTCAGACCACGTGTTTATCGAGAGGAGGCAGCCTCTCCTCCCTAGGCTGGCTCCCCAGAGCTGGGGCAGGGAGCAAACAGCTGATCTGAACGTTCAGATGCAGACCAGCACTGTGCTCTAGAGGATGCAGCCAGACAGCTCACATCTGTCAGATGGACAAAGCCCAGGTCAGCTCAGCCACCACTGGGAAGTGTCATGGAGGGATACGAACTGGTAGCAAACTACTCCTCCTGGTCCTTCCCAAGA